>NC_089157.1:300000-495000 GCF_009819655.1 Sylvia atricapilla
AACATTGACAGACGTAATTCTGACAGACAGAGTTTTCCTGCTGGCTTTCAATGGCATTTAAGGAAAGCTAGAGTTGAATTAGTATTGAATTAGGTCTACAAAGGGTGGAGAACAGGGAAGGGGGATAGAAAAGGGCAATTATTTGGGCAGTTCTCAATGGAAAATGGTTTTAACAACAACAAACCCATTCTGTCTGCTTTTAAAACAATGAACTTTAAATCCTTGTGTCCTCTAAGTGAAAAGTCCCTAGGCAGGGACAACTTTGACCAAAATCATTACACAGAGAAGCCTACACTTCTTGTGTGTTCCCATTACCAGCTGCAGGAGCCTGTGAGTGTCTTTATAGATTTCTACTGTTGCAATAGAAAAAGAAGGTTGTTGGCTCATCATAGTGATCAGTCTGTAAAACCTTTGCTTGGCTTTTTTTGTATTAGTTTTCTTTCTTGTTTGGGGGAGGGTATAATGTTGTTGGGTTTTTTTATTATTTCCCCATTAACATTAAGGCAGTTCTCAGAAGCTGGCTGGGTTCACTTTAGCTTTGAATTAGAGAAGCTGAGGCAAAAATGGGGCTGTACCTTGCCCAAAATCATAAAATGGGTAAATGACAACATTTGGGGTAGAACCCGATGTTTTCCTGGTTCAAGCTGGCTATGCAAAGACTCAACAGGGCTTCCCTGGGAGCAGGTCAGAACTATTTCCCTCACCTATGAGCCAAGCTCTGTCCTAGCAGCAGGGCCATACACCTCACTTCAGACCATTTAGCTACTGATTAATATCTTCACTGGAATGCCTTACACACAGGCAGATCTGGCAGTAACAGAACTTGATAAAATCCTTCCCTTTTCTTGGTTTGGTAATTGAGCCTGCTTGGAGCATCAGCATGAACCATGTGGAAATTGTTGATGAGGTGTTGGGTCTGTGGCAGGAGAAAGGGCAAAAGCTGCCTTTCTCTTGAAGTATTTGCCTTTTATTTCCTACCTGTAGATGCAAACAGTCATATTGGGATTTCCCTGGTCCGCTACCACTTGGTTTAGGTACAGCGTAGGCAGAGACTTTTTTTCACGTCTGTGGTGTTGCTTGTCTTGGGCCCCAACCACGTTATGCTTTTCTTAGTTGAATATTGTTGCTCAGCTAAATTCAGACTGGTGTCTATCTTATGGGGCACTGTATTCCCTGAGAGAAAGTTTCCGTGAGTGCTGGGTGAAACAGGGATATGGGTCCAAGGACAGAGCTGTGGCAGTGTGTGTGTGTCTGTGTCCTCACTGGTGTCACCTGGGCCAGCTTCTAACATCTCCTGAAGACATGAGATGGCTACAGAAACATGACCTCTATGAGACCTTGGAGTCTGTTCCATGCTTTTGAGAGAAAACATTGCTGTTCAGAAGGAAAAGCTACACAAGCTGCGGTCTGGGGTGGTGGGACACAGTGTCCCAGCCCCATCCTGGCCATGGCATGTGTTGTGGCCCTGGGCCGAGCTCTCCAAGGAGGTACTGGTGGTATCTCTCCTTGTAGAGCTGACAGCTGAACTTCCTGATGCATGGTTTGGGAGCTTGCATGGTTTGAACTTTCCTGTGATCTGGGGCAGTGAAACTAAATGTAGTGGAGTGAAAAAGGGGGATGAAAAGTGGTAAAGGAGAGACAAAGTGGAATATTGTGCTAGATTTTGTCTGCAACCAAACCCCAATGTGTGTGTGCTGTTTGACTTTGTCAGATGCTCTTGTCACAAAGACTGTTTTCAGCAGGGACAGTGTCTGGGTGATGCAGATTTGAGCAGGAGTTTGGGATTTGTGATGGACTATCTGGTTTGAATCAAATAAAGAATCATTCTGAATCCCTGCCCAAAGCACAAATGAAGCCTGCAGCATGTTAACAAGATGAGAAAGTCTGGCCAACTCATTTAATCTATTCCAGGCTCCTCTTGGCTTCCAGGTGTTCTTCCTGGATCACAAGCCAAAACATCCTGGGAGAGGCTCTTGCTGTCATATTTCCAGCCCATCTGATAAGGCTCTTGCCTTCAAGCCGGCATGCTGCTGCAAGATTCCCACTCTGCCCTAGCCAGGATGTCAGCTTAGGGCTTCGAGGCCAAATCCAAACTGTAAATAGAAAAATAGAGGTTTTGTCAACCAAATGCCTCACCAACTGTGTGCCTTTGACCTCAGAGCTCCCCTCTGGTACATGTGCTTTTTGAACTGATGGGCAGCTTATTTCCCGTGTCCTGTCAAAACCTCCTGGCACTGGTCTCTGTTTAAAGGGTCTGCAGGGAGCTAGGCAATGATGGTTGATCTAAAGGAGACCCAAGCTCACTTCTGGCTGCAGAGAAATCTACCTGACAGCTACATGCTGCCTTGTTGACAAAACCATGCTGGGACATCTCGGCTGTGCCTAAGCTCCCAGATGGGCTTAGGGGAGCAGGGGGAATGTGCTAATGTGGAATGGGTCTGGGGCTGGTGATGGTCATGGACTTTGTACTACATTCACAATTCACAGCTCCAGACCTGGGCTTCCTTGTTCTCCCTTGGCTCTCTGGGCTCTGAGTAGCCTTGCAAAGAGCAGTGCAGTTTTTGGCAGGGCTCAGTAGCCCCTGCTGGAAGGACGAAGCCCTGGGCTGTGCCCATGCCCAGCCTTCTCTGAAGAACCTGGGGGGGTGAAGGGCGAGCAGAGGAAGCAAGAAAGGAGGAACACTCATCCCTGATGATTTTTCCAAGCACTTGATGGGTGTTGGACTGAGTTTAGCCGGACAAGGCTAAAATTCAACCTAAGGGACTTGTCCTTGCCACAAACCCCTGGCTTTTTCACAGTTAAATAGAAGATGCTTCAGACTGACTTTTCAGTGTGCCTCTGAATTATCTGTGTGTTCTCCTACCAAACGTAGCAAGTACTTGCAATTTTTTTTCCCCCAAAGAGCTGAATCTAGTCACTTTTTTCCTCTAGGCTTCAGAGGAAATGGAAAGGTACTTAACTTATGTTTTATTCATTGCAGTCACTATCTCTTGTTAATTTACTTACATTATTTACAGAATTTTAAAGTATTTTGTGTGTCAGGCAGCATCTCAGGCCCTATAAAATGCTAATTTGCAAACTGTATCAGAGGCATCTTTCCTGGGCCTCTAGGTAGACAAAGGGTCATTCCCATTCTTAATTTATTTTTTATGATTCTATATTTAAATGCAATAAAGCCTGCTTGAATGGCAGATCTCAGGCAACCCACTTCTCTGTGTGGTTAAATTTTATGAAGATCCGTTGTGGTTGTGCTACTGGTACAATAAATTTAATTTTTGATCTAGTGCCCTTAATTACTAAGGAGGACTGAACCTGGTTTAAGTACAGGAATAACTATCTTGGATCTTTGCCCTCGATGGGAATGAACATAAGGTTCTGAAAGTTCAAGCAACTTTCTGAAAAGAAATTAAGTTTTGTTTCCATAGTTGCTTCTTTGCACTTCCTGATTCCAGTGAGAGAGGAAGTGAGGGAAAACTGAAACCCCAGAAGGGTCTTAACGTTTTAGGTTTTAATCTCATGTCTGTGAGCTCTTGGCAAATTGGTCCAGTTCCCAGCCTTGTGGGGTTGAAATGTTCTGAAGTTCTGGGGCAGTTGACCCCATAAAACTGGGCAAGGCATGAAGATTTAGGGACATTTGAGATAGTCTAAATCACTGTGACATGCCTGAACTGTTTGTTTCCTATTGAAACAGATCCTTGAACCTTGAGAGGCAACTGAGCAGCAGGAAACACGAGTGTCTCTTGGTCACAGTGGTTGTCACCGCTGGTGTCTGCTGTACTCTTCCAGGTGTCCCTGAGGCATTCCTGTGCTCCTCTGCCCAGCTAAGAGGATGTGGTGGTCCCACTGCTGCCGAGGAGCACAGCTTATCCAGGCCTCTCCCAATTGCTCTGGAGAAATCCTGGGTGAAAATGAGAGGTTTTGCTGTGAAGCTTCTAAGTCAGCAGCCTGTACACATGGCATTATGCTGCTCAAAATTTCCTGGTGTGTGCACTGTAGCCAGAAGGAACGCACTTAACATACAAAAGCTGTCATTCTGCTAAGGAAAAAAAAATCCCATTTACAAGCTTGTTTGAAAGATTTCCTCCCCTCTTCATCTTAACCAAGGAATTGGCATGTTAATAAATGCAAGCCCCAAGAATCTGCATGCTGCTCAGACACTGTGAAGAGGATTCTCTGCAGCCTGAATGCTGCTCACCCAGCTCAAGAGCACACCGTGCTCTGGAGCTGGTTCTGCCACCTCCAGTCAAGTCAGGGACACAGCCCTGCCTGAGGATGTGTTAGATTTATCTGCAAAGCAGAGCTGAGAGTATATGAACTTCGGCATGAATTAAGGTTATGATGATTTTGCAAATCTTTATGATGTCCTCATGAAAAGGGAAAAGGCATCAAAGATTGCCCATTGGAAATTACTGGAAGCTAAATTTAAATATGTTCCTCTTCCATTCACTACCTTGTTACCATTTTGCTGCCGTGTTCCAGTGGGCCAATGAATCTAGATCACCTTCTTTTCACCATCACTAAGACCATCAATTCCTCCAAGGATTCTCTTCAAGTTGACTTGAATATACATTGCCAAACATTCTTCCTTTTCCTAGACCTTGATTTGTCTCACTGTGAGGTAAGAAAATCCTTCCTGATGGTTTCATAAGTACACATGATGTGGCATTTTCCAACATTAGTTAAATCTAAATAAATAAATCCATCTATTCTCCAAAAGAACCTGTTTCTTTTGTGATGTCAAAGCCTGGCCTTGGTGACATCATTAAACATCATAGGAATTGTGGTGATGCCCCAGGAAATGGCTGGCTGAAGCAGTCAGGGCCCAGTTACTGAGTGGAGGAAGAAAATTATTCTCTTCAGATGAGAGCATGGAAAAAGAAAGAATGGAAATTTAGAACAGGTTAAAGGATCTTTTAATGTGCAGAATGTAGTATTCACCTATATGTGGGAGAAGTGAATTCTTTTTATGCAAGGTAAAGAACCTCCAAAGAAATACATTCCAAATAGGCTGATGTACAATAGGAAGAGAATGCTACAATCCTAAATCTGCGTACCTAGAGATAGATGAAAGCCTTTCTCTGAAGGCTACACCCCTGTGCTTCCTGATTCCAGAAACCTCCTTCATGCACATGACAGCAAAGATATGCCAAGCTGGATCTGCCATCTGATCATTTCCAGTGTACTTGCTGCAGTGTATTATACACCCAGGATGTGATTTGCTTTAGTGACACTGTCATTTTTGGTCCTAAATAGATGGTGGCCACTGGGCTAAAGACAGCTCTCCAAAAGTGACCTTGAAGATCACACACCATTACCGACTTCTTGTTTAAATTGCAGAGAAACACAGGGGCTGCATAATAAGATGTTGATTGTCAGGATGAGCAAGCAAATGGAGGGGAAGATGATGTTGGGAAGAACTGCTGCTTTGACATCTCTGCCTGCACTGTTCAAAATGCTTTTCTTGATCCTCTGTTCATCCGCTATCTTCCGTCAGCAAACTTCCTGGAGAAAAGTTTCTACTCTTCTTGGACAAATATTTTTCAGAATAAACAAGGAGGCAGAGGGAAAGCATTTGTTTTATACCTTGATTAAAAAATTTCCATGTTATGCAGCCCTTGAACCGTTGTTCCTTTGTGTTTTTGGCAGAAATGTTTGGGCCGTATTGATTTCTTGTGAAATGAAATGTTAACAAATGTGTAGCAACAATGGAAGTTGTTTCCTTCTCTTTCTTGTGAATTTTCTGTGTCTGGAGGATTTTTTGACCTTTATTCCCTAAGCTCCTGGTTGGAAATTGAATGAGGTTCATGGGAAAACAGTGTAACAATTAGTCGTGTGATCAGCTGGCTTCTCTCTCCCTGTAGTGTCTGTGTCACATGAACCTGCTTGAGGTGTCAAAAATGACAACAGTTAAACATCCATGAAACTTTGGACACAAGGCATTATAAAAATAATGTTACTAACTTTCTTTTTCTTAGGATTTCAAAATTTATTAATAAGTATTCTCTTGGAGGGGGAAGTTAATCTCATTCCTAGCTTTGCCCTGGGTTTTCTGCAGTCTATGAGCCCATACAAGCTTCACAGTGCCCTGCAAGCCGAGGCAGCTGCTGACAACAGCCTGGGAGCAAAGCTGCTCTCCGGGGGAGAAAACCTGAACCTCACCCTGCTCTTTTCCATCTCTTAACAGACAAAAAAGAGACTACCAAAGGGAAACTAATGGGGATCAGATCCTCCTGGTGCCCACTGAGCTGTTGGTTTTAAGCTGCAGATTTTATCTAAGTGTCGGCAAGGTGTGTCCCACCCGTGCGCTTTGTGTTGCAGCGCTCGGCTCCTGAGCTGCGCTCCTGCACTGCTGGATGCTCCCTGCGCTGATGAATCAAGCCCGTAATATTCCACCCCTCCATGCGTGACCTGCCTGCACTGCAGGGCTGTGCGCAGGCTTAGCCAGGTGCACTGCTCTGAGCACAACACCCTCTCCCTCCCGTGCTTTATAGCTCTCACTGTTCTGGCAGGGAACAAAAGGATCTGACCTTCCTGAAGGCGAGCAGGGAAGTTACTAAATAACCGAGTTCTCCTTTCCCCAAAAAGGCTGTAAATTGTGCTGCAATAGTGGTTTCACGATATGCTAGATGAGAAGCTGCTGTCGGCCACCGAATGATTTTTAATTGAACGTGAACCAGAGGAAATGTTTTACCCTGGAAAACTCCCACCTTCCCTCTCCTGCAGAGCAAACGTGTGCTCCCTGCCCTTGTCTCAACCTGATGGAAGCACTGGCAGCATCCCGGGGCTCGGGGGAGTTCCTGGTCCAGCCCGGGAAAGGACACAGAGGTTCCCTCCAGCTTTCTAATGGCTGCTTGTGTCTCCTTGCAGTGCTCAGGGACAGCTCGTGGTCTCTGGACCTGCTGGAGATTTGTGCCTGTGCTGGGGTCAGGGAAGCAGTGCTTGGAAAGCCCTCAGCACCTTGTGGTTTGGGTTCTGGTTTTGTTTTAGGGACAGCCTGGAAGGGGCAATGGGCATCCAGGTCTAGTTGGAGGCATCCCCACTCATGGCAGGGAGATGGAACAAGCTGCTCTTGCAGGTCCCTTCAAACTCAGACTTTTCTGGGATTGTGTGGCAGTGTCAGAGGGTTGAGGAAGAAATAGAGGAAATGGCTCTGCTCTGCTCAGAAAACTTTGATTAATGGTGGCAAGACAAGATCCCAAAGCCTGAAGGTGAATGAACTGGATTTGTGCCACCAGTCCTCCAGCTGCAGCTTGTATTTCTGAAGAAGGCAAGAAAGCAAGAGCCACAAGACAGGTTTTTTTCTACCTGTGCAACTTTTATTAAACACCCTAAAAATCTTCCCTTCTTTAGAATTTAGTCCTTCAAAAATGGCTCTTACACACTTCTCCCCCCACCTCTTGGTTATTTTCTTTCATGCTTTGACATTATTATGTGAGGGACATTACTGAGCCTCAAAGTGTGGAAGAAATGGTTCAGAGCCAAACAGTTCTGCTGAGGAAAAAAAAGTATTTCCATGGCTGCTCTAAATTCCTAAATTCAGCCAACTTGGTTTTCTGTGGCTCCAGTTTTATAGGAGAGATTTCTGAAGTCCTACCCCGAGGTCACCAACTTATGGGAAAGTACTTGTGACTTCTCCCTCCCCAGCCAATAACTATCAGTGCTACTTTTCACACTATTGCAGAATGACCCTAATTAGGCTTATTAAAGTCAGTCCTATTACTAACCTTGTGGCCACAATCCTGCAAATGCCTCTGCATATGCACAGACATTATTGATGTTGAGCTCCTGCTAAAGCCAGTGAGGCTGGATCCGTGCTGTGAACGGGATGATGAGAACAAATGCTGTGCTCAGATACTCACTGCATTTTGTTGTAAGAGAAGACTTTCTGATCACTGCTGAAATGTTTTAGATAGGTCGTCTAGAGATGGAAGAAAGAGGTTTACGTAAACAATACCTGAACCAACAATTTCCTCAAATTAAAGCAGAATCCCGAGGCTTTGGGGTTTTTTCCTCTCAAGGAAAAGATTAGTGTAACATTTTTATACCATGTTATTGTGACTGAGCATTCTACTGGTGTCTTCATTCCTCCCTACCAAGTGTTGCTGCTGCTGCACCAGTTGCAGTTCCCTCTCGAGCTTCTTCCACTGCAGGGCAGTTTCCCAGCACAGGCATGAGTGGTACTGCTCTCAGGGAGCTCCCAAGCCCTGAGCAGGCCGGCTCGTGCCTCATGCAGCTTTACCACCCAGAATTGCTGTTCCTGCCTGTCCTGGTCGCCCTAAAGTGAGCAGCAGCTGCAGGAGGTGATGAGAGGCTGGAGGCTGTGCCCAGCCTGCATGCACCCAGCTGACCTGTAACACTGTCCCTGCACCCTCCAGGGCTGGATCTCTGTCTTGGCTTGGGATCAGATGTCCCCAGGGATGACAGAAGCCTTCTCTCATGCAATTTTGAGCCTTCTCCTTATCAGATCTCCACTGCTGGGTTGTGATTTCCAGGAAAGGCCTCTCAGTGTCTGCTTTGTTCCTTGGTTAATTGGAGCCTCAGGAAGGAGATGTGCATGGTGGACACCAGTGTGCCCAGGTTTGATTCCTTGTTGCAGATCTCATTGAGAACTTCTCAAGCTTCACCAGTGCCATGACTCACCGTGTGTTTTCTCCTCTGGGTTATGGTTCATTAAGTAATTAAGTAAACTTACTGCTCCTTAGACAGAGGCTACATGAGAACTTCCCATTGAGTTTCTTAAGAGTTCTTGGTTTTGGTGATGCTGAGCTATTCAGAAACTTGGTGTTGAATGTGTTAGAATAGATGGAAAGAGTTCAATCGATTTGAGGGGGAAGTTTGCTTTAGGCCATTCACCAAGAAGAAAGGACACCACCTAAAGATGTTCCCCTAAAGCGTTTCTTCCTTCCCAGTAATTTCCCAAGAGCTGAGGAAGTGGGCAGTCAATTATGCAGAAGAGGCACCACAGGTCAAGGGAAACCCTCAGCTCTTGCCCAGACCCAGTGGGCAGCTGCATATGAACAGCGGCTGCTCTCACAAATCCATTGCTACCCTTCGCCGTGGAGATCCCTAATTAGACAGGAGTGCTGGAATCTTTCCAGCACGTCTCCCCTGCTGGCTGCCCTCCCATTTGGTCATGCTAAACGAGTAGGTAAATAGGCCTTTCATGAAATCTAACACCCGCCCTACCTAATCCCGCCTGCCTTCAAACCGTGGGGCTAATCAGTTGTTTTGACATAACTGGGATCCAAATTCTATAAGGAACATTGCCAAGAAAAGTTCAAATCCAAGACCAAGATTAATGAGAACTTCAAAGAAATTTGCCACCAAATGTTACTAATTTAGTACACCCTCTGTTTGAAACCAATGACCTAATTGGAAACTATATTCTTTAAAAGCCTTTATGTTCCAGCTCTTTAGTATTCGAGAGGTGACTTCTGAGATCAGAGTGGGTTTATGTCATTCGGTGGGACAGGACTGTTGATTTCCACTCCCACTTCCCTAAGACTGGGCTAAAATATCCTGCATTAGATGATTGTGCTCTTAATGTACAATAAATAACAGGCTTGTAATCACACAAACAATTTTCTCCTGTTCTCCAATAACTGAGTATAATATTACAAATCCCTTAAATCTGGTTAGAGAAATGAAAGGTCTGACTGACTTGGCTGCTTCACATTGCCAAAAAATCAGGACATCAAAAAAAATTTTTACTTAGTGTAAAATTGCATGTTGTTTCACAGAGCTGTTGGTACCACCTCTGCCTTCATAGAGTTTCTTGAAGGTCCAAACAACTGTATGCTCTGCACTTGGCTATGGATTTGGGAAGAAAACCTGAGGAGAAAATAGGATAATTTATGCCTTTAGCAAAGATCAATCAAGCTGCTGTGGAGACCAGGCATGCTGTTGTCAGCTCAGGTACTTCTCTGCATCTTGTGTTATTCCTAGGATTCCACAGAGCTCCTCGCTTTCCTGAGAGGGTCCTGCTGTCACCTGTGATGAGGTTGGTTGTCCTGCAACCCTCACCCCTAGAGCCAGGACAGAGGCAAACTCATCCTGCAGGTCCTTCCCAACAGATGAAATGGGATAGAATGAGGTCAAGGTGGGACTTGTCTCAGCTGCTGCTGCAGGTGGAAGTTTTGTGTAGAAGTACATGCTGAATCACTGCTTTCTGTATATCAGGAGGAGGAAAATTTCTCCACCTTGGGCCTCTGCTTTAGTGTGAACTGTACCATCCTCTGGCACTGGCTGTTTCTCTGCTCTGACTGCAGGGAGACTGTGTGGCACCTCAGGGTTGTATCTTCATGTCCTGAGCATCATTGAATGACAGATTCCCAGAAAGTTTTGGGTTGAAAGGCACCTCAAAGCCCACCCAGTGCCACCCCTGCCAGGGCAGGGACACTTCCCACTGTCCCAGGCTGCTCCAAGCCCCAGTGTCCAGCCTGGCCTTGGGCACTGCCAGGGATCCAGGGGCAGCCACAGCTGCTCTGGGCACCCTGTGCCAGGGCCTGCCCACCCTGCCAGGGAACAATTCCTGCCCAAGATCCCATCTCAACCTACCTCTGTCAGCGTTAAGCCTTTCCCCCTTGTCCTGGCACTCCAGGCCCTTATGAACAGTCTCTCTCCATCTTTCCTGTTGGTTCTCTTCAGGTGCTGGGACCTCAGCCCAAAGCTTCTCCTCTCCAGGCTGAACCATCCAAATCCTCTCAGCCTTTCCTTCAGCAGAGCTGCTCCATCCCTCTTGGTGGACAGGAAGCAGCTGGGAAGCAAAGTCTTCTCAAAAAAAAAATCCTCTCTGGTTTTCTGGGCAGAATAACAGCTCTGGAAGGATCTGTAGAGAAGATTTTGGTCCATTCCCCTGCATAACCCTTGAGTGAATTTTTTGGGATGTACTGCAGCCCATTTCAGTCGTAGAGGACCTGCAGTCCCCAGTTTGCCAATGCTGCCATCTCCCGTGAATGGGTACTGTCTGTGCCACAGTGCTGAGGGGACAAACACACTGTGGAAGAAGTAATGTCACATTTTGACACAAAGCCAGGCTTGAGCTTCTTACCTGCCACTGCACAGGGGGTTGAGAAGCTTCTCTGGAGCCAGGGGAGGCAGCATTCAGACCTGACACACCCTGAGGATTTTCTAGTATTTTGGACATAAAAGTTAGTTTTTAATGGAGGTTACATGATCTCTCAGGCTGAGAGCTGGTGTTTTCCATTCATAAATCATAGTGGAATTTCCCCTTTCTGCATAAATTAAAATTCAGGGAGCAGTTACCAGTTTGAAAATCAATGAAGGAATAGCAAAAAAGAAAAGGCTAGAGCACTTTGGATATATTCAACCTTTAAGAAAGATTCCTTGTTTTCACATCAGTGATATTTTGCCAGTAACAGCTTAGTGAACATCAAGGAAGGTTTTTCTTGGGTTATTTTCAGAAAACAGTTTAAAAAATAATTAAAAAGCCTAAACCAAATCTGGTCCTTTGCTGGCTGAGGAGCTGGCTCCTGCTGGTGTGTGTGACCTAGTGCAGGTTGGACACTCAGCCTGGGGGTGATCAGTGAGGTCTGAGCAAGCCCAGCTCAGCTACAGGATTCACCCCCACCAAAGATGTTTCTGTGCATGTCCAGTGCTGCCAGACTCATTTATTAGACATTAATTAGTTTCTGCTGAATGAAGAGCCTTCCCCACTGCAGCAAGGGCAGCATCCCCCAGCAGTGCTCAGTGCTGTGTTTGCAGTCCTGTGCCTGCTGAGGAGAGCTGGATATTGGAGTGATTTCCTCTCCAGGCCTTACAGGCCTTGTGGGGTTTGTGCCACCTTAGGAGTCTGGGCAGAGTTTTAAAGGCTTAAGTGCAGGAGAAACCAAATTTCCCAGAAAAGGGAAATTTATGTTTTATAAACCCCGCAGTACCCATTTTGCTCACATCCATTTTATGATTGTAATTACTTAGATCACTTTTTAGATGAAGAAGAACAATAATAAAAGAGTAACTAAATAAAAAATCTCAGAAAAAAAGAAGGAAAACACTGTGGTTTCTGTTCAGAAATTTTAACCCTTCTAAGGGTTAAAATAAGCAGAAAGGCTGGATTTTTAGAGGTGAGGGAAAAGGCTGGCTTGTAGCTACATATATTCCACTATTTCAACCTGGTCTTTTCTTCATTCCTGCCCTTAAAGAAAGGTGAATCTCCTGTGCCTTTTCTGTGCTTAAATGAGTTGTGACTCTCCAGATGTCTGCAATAAAATGGGGCATTATAAATACATATATGTATTAAATATTAGATCTATGCACATGATAAATACACATGTATAATGCAGTTCAAGTGAGTTTAGAGGTCCAAGCTCCCGAAGTTCCTTTGTTCCTTTACCTCTGTGTGATGGGCACTAGAAGAAGCTTACCCATGGGTCCTGTGCTTCTGGTTGCCCCATCATGGGGAATTACTGGTGCACAGAGCTGCTGCTGGGAATTTCCAGGAGACTTGTGGGAATCAGCTCCAGGATTTCCCGCCAAAGGGAGGTGTAATTCCCGCAGGAATGCCGACTGCAGACACACCCACCGTGTCCATCCTCCTCGGGGTGCACTGAGAGTTGAGGCTGGAGCTCAGCCCAGGAGAGGAGTTGAGAAGGGGATGGGTGCTGCAGCAAACCAGCTCTGTGGGTTGATGGAGCATTAATGGGGCCTTCCCAAGGGATGGAGCAACTCTCTGCACCCCTAGCTCATCTTGTCTGGATTCTTGCAGGGCTCACTGACCCTATGTGTGGAGCAGCATCAAATGTCTGGGACCCCTTGTCAGAGTTCCCTGTTGGGCTCTGAGTCTGAATGAGGCTTTTCAGCCTCAAACAAGGGATTTTATGTGAACTAGATAAATAATTAAGATAATCATCAGTCTGTTGGTGTTTTAGGCCCTATTTCAGATTCCAGCAGAGAGATTATAATCCTGTAAGTGCTTTGGAGTGTGAATACTTCCAAAATAAGTGAAACCTTGAACCAGGGACTGATGGTTGCTGGAGACCCTGTGTCCTCATCAAGACCTCTCATGCCTTTTCCAGTTCTCTCCCTGGTGGAAGCTGCTCTTCCTTCTTGTGTAACACCTAAAACGCCACAATGTTCAGGAAGCTTGTTCTTTCCAGGGTCTTCCTCTCTCCTGGGCTGTGCCTGACTGAGATGCCCAGAGGTCAGAACACCACAGGCATTGCCTGAGCTGTCTGAGCCAGGTTTGCTGAATTTTATCGACTTTTCTGGGTGTTTAACCCAAAAAAACCAGACAGCATCCTTTTCTGGATCACGAGCCCTGGGCAGCAAATGCTGTGAACCTTTACATGCCCTACAAAGTGCATGGCAGGCTTCAAGGAAAGCAAGCACACATATTGGTTTCTCTGCAGTGGCAATCAGAAAGGGAATTAAAATTATGATATGTTGCCATGGTAATGAAGTCCCAGGATTTGGCTAGGAGGAAAAGTGAGGTTGTAGCTAGTTGCTCATGAATTCCTCAGTAGGCTTTTCAATACTCTGTTTCCTTTAAATGAAATTGGAGAAAGACTTGCAGTTCATAGTGGGGATAAAATTTTTATGAAGCTAAATCTAGGCAGTGTTTTAGTGTCAGTCAGCATTAACCCACAGCATGAACACATAAATAATTGAAATTTCAAATACCCCTGGATTAGAGCACCAGCAGCACTTGAGGGCCAGTGTTCCATGGGTGTCCCAGAAGCTCTCCAGCCTCTTCCTCAGCATCCTGGGGTGGAAGAACCCATTCCTGCCTCCTTCCCTGCCTCACCTCTTAGAGTGTCTCTTCTAGCAGAATAAAACAAGGTAAATCCAACAGTTCCTCTGGCTTGGAGAAGGTGAGTTGAGCTGCTCAGGGGAATATTTGCAGCTCTCCTGAAGACCAGGTTTCTCCTTACCCAGGGGTTCCCTGCAGGCAGCAGGGTGGCTGTGGGCTGGGGTTTGTGTGTTTGACACCCTCTCTGCCCCTGCCAGAGCCCAGATAAAGACAATCCTGATACAAAGACAATCCTGACAGTCCTGGTACAGACAAACAATTAGCAAAAAATTCATAGAAATGTAGTGGAGGAGAGAGATTGCAAAGCACTCCTTATTTTTTTCCTGCTATGTTTGAAAAACTTCTAGAGCTGGTTGGAAGCAGAAAATCACTATGGAATGACCTGTGGTGAGAATCTCCTGTGTAAATTTTTTATCTTCTGTAAATCTCCAAATTTTGCTTGCTTTATTTAAATTTAAAAATCAGAAATGCCTCCATAAACCTGCTTCAGTTTTTTCCCATTATTTTAAAATAGTATTTCTCAATAATGGCTTACATTCACTTTCCATTTCCAGTACAAACTTGACTATCAGAATAAATTTGAACAGTGCAAACAGAATCAGTTGTGACAGGGAAATTTACAAGGTGCTGATCCTGGAGAGAGATTTTTGAAAACTCTTCCATTTGGAAGCTTTGTCATTCAAATGTTTGCTAAGTCAAAGCTGACAATCATAAATCTCTAGTAGCATGTTCAAGAAAGGTATGCTAATAAATCTGAGGTTGGGATTGCCTCCAATTTCCTGCCAGCAACCACGCTGCAGAAACTAAATAAAATAAACAGGGAGAAGTTAAATCTGAGCAGGACTATAGCCTTATTTAAGAGCAATTTTTACTCAGGCAAAAGTTTTACAGAACTTTTAATGGCCTTTTGTGATAAAAGCTCCTATTTAGGTAGGTTTCTCTCAAATGTTTTTTTGAAGCAGTAAAATTAAACTGTTAAAACCCAGAGGTAATAACATGCTGCTTCAGCCAAAACAACTAAAGCTTCCAGCTTAAAAACAAACTGATTTTACTGGAAGAATGAAAACTTCCAAAGGAAACATGAACTGCTTCTTCAGGAAAAGTGGGAATGACACCCCACTTAATGAATGTGTTCTCCTAGCAAAAACTGTCTAAAACAAATTCTCATTTCCCATGAGAAATGTGCACATCTCCTATCAGCTGACAAACATTGTGTTTTGGCATTAAAAGTAGCTGCTAAAAGATCTAAACCAGAAGCAGGTTCTGGTTAAGGTCTGGCTAAGATTGGCTCAAGGGAAACCTCCATGGGTTGTGTGCTGGTACCCACTTGCTAGAGTGGCAGGAAGGGTCTAGGGTGGAGGTAAAGATCTGCAGTTCTGGGTTAAATGAGGAAAACTGGTGCACAAACACAGGCCTATCACGGCAGGCCTGCAAGTGTCAAATCTTTATTGCACTGGTCTCAGGGGTGTTTGTTTTAACCAGTGCCTGGATGGCCAGATTAGGACTGTTTGCTGGTTTTTGTGAAATCTCTGCAATTCAGCATTAATGCAGGTCTAACTTTACAGTGTTATTGTTACAGAAGGTAATACAAGCCCCAGAATATTGGCAAGGAAATAAACTTTTGAGGTGCATGCCAGTAGGTAGGTCTCTGAACTAGTTAATTGACTAACTGGTAAATGAGGTCAAACAAAACTTTGACTTGCAGCTCAAACAGAGCCATCCTCCACTTCCATTAAGTTCTCCCCAATGCTTTTTAATTACTTTCCTCTTCTTCTTGGTTCTCTGGCAGGAGAACCTCGCTGAAGGGGCAGGACCACAGCTCCTTCTGGGACCTTCTGTGCTGGTCAGACTTGGGAAGCAACAGAAACTTCAAAATGCCACATCTCCTGCCAGAGGGCTGTAATGACCTTGAATCCAGAGCCTTGCTTTTGACTGTGCTCACTGGACCTCTCTTTGCCTGTCTCTTGGCAGCCACATTTTCACAGAATCATAGAAAGGCCTGGCTTGGAAGGGACCTCAAAGCCCATCTCATTTCCCCCTGCCATGGCAGGGGCACCTTCCACTGCCCCATGTTCTCAAGCCCTGTCCAACCTGGCCTTGGGCACTGCCAGGGGTGGGACAGCCACAGCTCCTCTGGGGAGCCTGTGCCAAGTCCTTACATCACCCCCGCCACAAAATCATGTGTGAAGTGGGGACAAGTCACTGCACCTCTGCTCCTGTCTCCAGCCAAGGTGCCTTTGTCTTGTCTGGCTGCACGTGGAGATGTGTGGGCTCCTCCTCCAGCCATATCTCTGTCTTACCAGGGGCTCTACCACAGGGTAAATAGGAGGAAAACCTTTGTGCAGTGGGCCCTGCAAGGATGTTCTGGTGGATGGATGAGTCGGTCCAGGCATAGTTCGTGAAGGGGGGACTCAGGCTGAGTGGACATCAGGATGGGTGATGGTAAACTCCTGTGGCTAAGGGTGATGGTTGCCAGCAGTAAGTCCAAGCCCCCTTTCTCTTGTGGGGAGCCTGCATTGAATTAGAACAGACTTGGCCAATGATTCTTGAAAATTTTCTTCGTCCTGTACTTACATCTCTTTATTTCCCCTCCAATTCTGTCCTTATTATAAGAGGAGGGACCAAGGTGAATCCAGGCATAACATCCTGGACATCCTGTTTCTTCAGAATCCACCGTGTGTTTGACTTGGCTAATGTTTCCTTCTCAAGAATGATGAATGCCCATCCTGTTTGCCTTTCTCTGAAGAGAAAACAGATAAAATAACCTCCTCCCAGTCCTCCTGGGATTCAATTCCAGATCTGGGCAGCCCAGCTGTGACAAAGGACAGGTGTGGGTATGCAGGCAGGACAGAACACTGCGGCATCCCTGGGTGCTGCTCTTGCAAGATGAACTATCTTCATGATCATTAGAAATAGGAAGGGTCTTGGATCCCTCTCCTGATCCCTAGGCTCCGTCTGTTTCAGAAAAAAATTTAGATGGGGGTTGAAAGATATTAGGGTTTGGGGGAAGTGTGGATGGGAGAGTAATAGATGTGAGGAAGGATGGAAAAAACAAGAAAATATTCCAAGAGTTGCATTAGGAATGGAGAAACTGAGAGTGTGCAATGTGAGGCAGGCAGTGTTTCTCATTTTGGTGTTGGGCTCGTTTCTCTAAGCCATCTTATTTCTCAGACTGGGCTGTGTGTGGTGCTGTGCTTGCTGGGAAGGGTCTGGAAAGCAGACCATGCCTGTGGCTCTGCAGTGTCCCTGGAAAGCCAAGCAAAAACCCCTGGGGCTGCATGAACTGGCAGAGTGACAGCCATGGAACCAAGACAACCGTGGTCCAACAGGCACAGCCTGATCCAGGCATGGCTTTACTCCATCACTCACCCAGGCTGAGACAAAAGCCAGCACTGCTTGTTGTGGGCCAGGGAAGCATCCAGAGCCGAGCTGGGACCAGCTCTTCTTGCAGCTGTGTGGACCAGGATGCTCTCTTGCACTCTAATGCCAACATTAATCCCCATTACCAGTGCCAGCACAGAGTCTTGCAACAAAGCTGAGCACAAACCCCATACTGAAAGATTTTGGTGAAATAGATGTGACTTGTTTTTTCCTGCACTGCTGCATAGTTTATGTGTCACTACAGATGTCCCTGCTGTGGTCTAACACCAACAACGCTGTGAGGACAAAGCTTTCAAAAAACCCACAGAAATTCCCTTGACCGATTACGTTCAGAGGAAGGCAGAGACAGCAGGGAGAAACTGCAGAACTTAACCTAGGTTAATTAAACAGACTCTTAAACTCTGTTTCAACATAAAGCTTCTAACATTACCTGCTTGGCATGTCACAGGCAGGTTAAGAGCCACTACCCTGTGCGCAGTGAATCACAGAGCCAGCTGCCCCCAGATGCACAGGGACAGAAAGAAACTGGTGAGGGAGAAAGAGGGAGCATTCTCTGACATCATGACACAAGGAGAAAAATGAATAAAGGATGGGAAATCTCACATGACAAGGCAGACACCAGTCACTGAATGGAGCTGAAGTGCAAATCCTTCTACAGAATGTCTTATGCCATGGAGTCTGGTGGGGAGTTTTTCCCCTTTGTTTTTTTTCTTCTCTGACTTTGTATACCAGTGTAAAGGGTAGCAATAAACTTAATTCTTCAGTTCTTTCAATTTTGCCCAAAATATCTTCCACTGTCTTTTCAATGTATCAGTCTTTATTGGAAATGTGGAACTAAACCAGGCACATCCTTGTGCTATCATTGGCACACCAAAGGCAGATCAATTCAAGCTCTTGCATCATCTCATCCTGCCCTAAATTTTTCTTGCACATATTTCTTGCAGAGTGACTTCTTGACCACCACTTCCCATTCTTTTCTGTTAATGTGAGCACTGAGGAGCAGCTCTGAGGCTGCTTTTCTTGACCTGTGTGTTCTTAGCATTGGAGTCCAGACTCACCAGTTTCTATCTCTGCCTTTGGGCTTATTGGTGAAATTTCTGCTCTTTCTGCCATATCCCTTTCAGAAGTTCCTCTTGAAAACTAAGCCTCTGAATGTCTGCACTGATTCCTTGTAGCCTCCTTTTCTGGGCATCTCTGTAGGGACCTAAATGAAACGCTGGAGGAAATACAGGCTTATTTTGGACAGCTTCATGGTTAAAGACACTTGACAGAGACTTGAGAGTGTTTTTTTTTTCCCAGCTCTGTGTCACTGACCTCCAGCAAACCATTTTATCTCCCCGTTTCCTATCTGTGACGATGATAGAAATGTTTCCTTTCTTTCTCCCTTTGTCTGTCTTATCTATTTATATTTTAAGGTCTTTGGGGCAAGGACTGTCTCTTGACTGTACAAAAGCTGACAGACAAAGGCATTGACCTTGCTTGGGATCTCTAAGTGTTAATGTGATAACAGCACCAGAGCAGTGGATGAATGCTAAACAGGAGCACAGTCAATTTTGGAAAAAAAAGCATGGTATTTTCCCTTCCTTCTAATAGCTTTTGAGACACAATAATTAAGGCATCAAATAGGAAGTACATAGGGCCACCTGGAAAACTGCACATTCTACAAAACAATGTGAATGAGACTGTTCTGCAAAACTGAGGTTATCTTCTCCAGTTTTCTTGGGATTTGTTTAGTTGGTTAGTTGTTCTGTTTTCTTTTGTTTTGAGCAAAGTCTAGCCTCTGGGAAGGGGAACTAGTGGCTTGCTAAAGCTTTTAGGTCACTTTGGGTGCTGGGGACTCCAAGAGAGCAGCTTTGTCACTGAAGGAAGCTCTTGGGAGTACGTGGGCCCACAAGCCCCTGGCTGAGCATGTGTTTGTGCCTGGCTGACACCTGGCACTGGAGAAAGCATTTTCAGCCACACAAACATGTTTTGGAATTTACCCGTACAAGAGGTTTTCCTTCTGTTGCGATGTTGAGAAAAAACTTCCAGATCTTGCTAGAGAGTGGAGTTCTTCCCCTCGAGAAGGAAAATGTCCTCTCATCTTCATAGGTAACCTGTTTTTTCATGCAGCCAGGAAAAAAGTGTTAATACACTGCTCATTGGGAATCTAAAATTTCTGCTGTCCTCTCCTGCATCCTAATCTAAACACATTTCATCTCTTACACAGAGATGCAAACAAAAATTAAAATATTAGTGTTGGCAGGAAATTCAGCAGGAAATTCAGTTTCTCTCTTCAGCTGTAGATGTGGTTTTGACCTCCTAAAATGCGACTTTTTGTGTTAATTTAATACTAAATTCCCATCAGATTAAGCACAATCTGAAGACACAACAGGAGAATGGCAGAAGAGGGGAAGCCAAGCAGCACTTAACGTCATCTTTATTTGTGTTTCCTGCTGAAAGATCAGATCAGGTAGTGAATTATTAATGCTGCAGTCTGGCACAATCCTGGGCGTGCAGCCTGCCAAAACGTAAAAAGTCCATTGCAAAGGCAGGATATTGGATCCCATCGGTGCAAACAGGCATGATTCCATGTTTGAAAGTTCACAGGGGGAGAATTCAAATTGGCCTCTGAGCTTGGCTGCAGATTAAGCTCCTCTATTTTTAATTGGATGCCACGCAAAGGACCTCACGTCAGGAAAAAAAGTAACAGTAAACCCATGGAAATATCCGTAATAATTGTCCTACAGACTCAGTAATTGTCGGTGGGGTAAAACATTAACACCCTTTCATCGTGCTTCAGCATTTGCTTGGTTTGGGGTTTTTTTCTGCAGTCCAGCAACTTTAAAGGCTAATGAGTTAAGAATTGCCCAGGATGATAATGGGTCTGCTCAGAGACTTTAATGATTGATTGGCGTGGCGCAGGAAGGGGAAAAACAAAACTGGAGGAGGCTCCCTGGGGAAGGGGGTAAGGCCACAAAGGGTTGAGTGGGCAACGGGGAGAAAAGGGCTATTGCTTTCACACTATTCGGTGCTTAAAGGAAGACAAACCCTGGCCACAGCTGACTAATTTTGACTAATTGGAGCCTGCCTGGAGGCCTTGCTCCTGTTAGGTCAGGGCAGCATCCATTTCTGGGCTCCTGTCAGGATGTGGCCCATCCACTGCCTGTGAGATGGCAAATGGGTGGGAAATTATTCCTTGTGGAAGATCATGTTCCACCCATTTGCTTTTGCTTTTGCTTTCCCAAAGCTGGGATGGACCAAACTCCTGGGCTGCCCTGGCTCCCAGGGCTCATGTAGTGACAGGATGGATTCACACCCACAGAGAGCGGGTCTAGATTGGATATATACGAAAAATTCTTCCCTCTGCAGGCAGTGAGGGGCTGGCACAGGGTGCCCAGAGCAGCTGTGGTGCCCCTGGATCCCTGGCAGTGCCCAAGGCCAGGCTGGACACTGGGGCTTAGAGCACCTGGGACAGTGGGAGGTGTCCCTGCTATGGCAGAGGGCAGAACAAGATACTGTTTAAGGTCCCTTCCAAGGCCATTCGAGGATTCCTTCTGCTTCAGCAAGTCACTGTGGAGCCTTCCTTCTCTGATGATTTATCCATTGCCACTCCCCCACAGCTCCTCTCCTGCTGCAATCCTCACTGAAAGATTTCAGCTGATGCTGGGGGGTTTTGGTCCTTACACGGGGGGGCTCCCATCCAGGGCTTCATCCTGAGTGACTCAAATTCCCTGTTTGCATTTTTGCTTCCAAGCTGTGAGTAAAAGAGCCTTTCTTATGTTAGAGCACTTCTATAAAGGTAGAATCCTCCTGAAAAGGGTGTGTGGGGTCAGCTCTGGGGAGAGCTGGGTGCTGGGGACATGCTTGCTCACTCCTGCAATGTGAGGATTGGCCTGGTTTAGGGCAGTGTCCTTTTCACTCAAGGACTATAACCCTAAAATATGTCAGGGAAAATATAATTTTGATGCCATCTCTGCTCAATCAGCTTTCCACTGCCAAAAAATTATCACACCGTGCACTTATTTGGTAGAATTCATGTTTCTGGTAAACACAGTGAATTACTTGGACACATTAGAGCATGTTATGTATTATAATTAGCAATAATAATAGCAATAATAATAATAATATTATAATTAGCAATAATAATATTTTTACGGAGGTGCAGGACAGAGGAGGAAGGATTGTTCAGATATTTCCAATATGAATCTCATGGTAACCTGAGAATTATGGTTAAAGAGTTTCAATCTATCTCTTTGAAATACTACTAAAGTATTAGTTTAGGGGAGGTTTGTCATTGTTACTAGGGTTTTTTTCTATGGTTCTTAAAAGGAAATACCAGATGGACCTGTGAATCTCTAACAAACTTCAAATCAAATCCACTTCTGTGCTCTGCTTTTTGTATAGCTCAGGAAAAGGGGGAGGCTGTCAGGAAGTCCGGGGTGTCAAAAAAGTAGATTTTAAAAAACCTCTATGTAAATGTTTCCACCAGCCACTTGCTGGTATTCAGTACTTCAAGGAGTTGGGCAGTGATACTAAATCAGAGCTTTTCATCAAAATAGCCATGGATATGAACTAAACCTTGAAGAATTTGGATGAGGATGTAGAACCATTTCAGATGTTACTGGTCCCTGCTGTTTCCCTTTCCAACACTCGTTTTCTGCTACAATGTTGTTGCCCTTTGACATTTGCTAAACCAGCAAGTGGAGGAAATGACACTGCGGCATTTATTAACCTGCAGTGCGGATGTTAAACACAGGAGGTTTCCCTGAGAGCAGGAGAGAGCTGCCCTGTGGGAAACAGTCCTTCAGAGCTTACCTGGATGAAAAATACAATAAAAGGGCCTTATTATGAAAATAATACTGGGCTGCAATGGAGCTGTGATTACATGGTGTAGCGGCTCCTTGGCCTGGTCTGGGGGTCTGCTCTGCTTTATTCAGGGTTTCAGCTCCATTTTCTCCCTCCCTCGAGTGTGTAGACACCCGTGGAATACAGATATATTGCCACCGCCTGTGGCATTGATGTATGTGAGCCCTCAGGAGGAGGAGCGATCGCTTGAAATGAAATTTGAACCATTTCAACTTCCCTTGAGGTTCAAAAATATGTCAGCCATCTCTAAAGCTGCCAGTTGTTTGTGACATGGCACTTTTCCTCTCTTTGAGTGGAGTGGAACTAGATTCCCCAGCATTTGTGGGTGGGCACATCCACATGGTGCAACCCAGTGTGGGGCTGGGATTGATGAGCAGGATCAAACTGCCCCTGGGACTGGGAATAACTCAGTAGCAGGACGATCCTCCTGTGTCTGGAGGACTTCATGGTGCTGAGAAAAGTGGCTCAGAAAGAAGCAACTTTGGGATTAGGAAACTTTACAGCATTTGAGACCTGAACCTGTGCCTTTGGGCTCCTCACTCAGCCCTGAGGATGTGCCAGCACAGCCCTTGCAGTCCCCTTGGCAACACACGAGACCAAACTGCACTTTGACCGCTCATCTTTTAAAACTAGTTCCACAATGAAGTACAATCAATCCTGTGAAGACCATAATGTACCTGGAGAAGGTGCTGTAGTAAAATGGAGATGGAAAACCTGCGTCCTGTGGCTGTGACTTCAGTTTGGAGATGAGAATGCTGAAATGCAGTATGGGAGAGGCTTGAAGGTGAGGAAGGTGGCAAATCAGCAGACTCAAAGGGGAATTTTTAGATGGCTTGCACAGCAGCTCAATAAATGGGCACTAAAAGACTGAGCAGGAACATGACGTTAAAATCCCACGTCCAGCAGCTGGAGATGCCTGTTGTACAAAGGGAAGGAGCTGCAGAGGAGTGGTCAGGCTCGTGGGCTTTCTCTGAACAGCATCTCCTGCTGCCTCTGTCAGACCAATGATGGTCCAGGCCAAGGGAGGTTGAGCCAGTAGTGCATTTTTATGTGATGTAAAGCAGCTTCAGGAATTGTGGAAGAATGAAACAAATCTGTGTTTAGGACCTGTGCTAAAGGCAAAGACTTTGAAGGCAAAACTAGTTTAGCTCAGTCCAAACTCCTTTGCTGCAGAGCAGCCCAGAGATGGCAAGGAGATCTCTTTTCCATATGGAAAGCTGGAGGGAAAGGGCAGATGTCAGGTTGGTGTCAAGTGTTTTATACATTTGGAAACATTCAGGTTTTATATTGAATCACAACTTTAATTGGCTGGGTTTTAATCACACTGAACACTTGGAAAGAAATGCCTTTTTATTAGATTGGCTTTTGTAATTTCTCAGCCCTACTTGAAGCAGGGAAACCTGCAACATTGCTTTAGTCTTTCAAATCCACCAGCTCTCCTTACACAGCCAGAAGATCCGTGCTGTGTATTTACTGATTTAGGAGCTGAAGTAGCTAAGAAAGTAAAAGAGTGAATCAAAGCCTTAAGGTTTGTCATTTATCTGAGGAGATGCACATTTAACTGCTCCCTAGAAGTAGCAGTATTTTAAACGGCTCTAAGCATGAAACGATTAATCAAACAGAAGGAAAAGAGTGTTTCAGAGAATTTTGGCAAGGCGTACTTGAGAAACTATTTTGCATCCATTGAAATGTAAATACTCAGAAGCACAGTCCCTTTAAAAGCCCAGAGTTTTTTTCCTGGGGATCCTTCTTACGTGGTTATTGCCCTTTTTCCTATGATCACAATCTAGGTAGGGAGTGTTCCTGTCTAAGCACGGCAGTGAGAGAATTAAATTAATGTCACACCACCAGAGAGACTATGGCTCAATTTACAAATTATTTGGCTCCTTATCCTGAAGGTTTGCATGTTACGTCTCTCTTTGCAGACCCAGCCTTCTGACACCACAGTGGCAAAATCCATTTCAGATGTGACAGCTGTAAACAGCCTGGAGTCATGATGATTTCATGTTGTAGACACGTTTAAAGAAGAAGAAAGCCTTGGACTGTGCTATGAGACCTTCCCTTCCCATCCCCAAGCACCCTGTGTGCAGAGACCCCTGGGCACTGGGAAGGGTCCCCGGGTGCTGGTGCAGCAGGCTGGGCCTCGGCAGGACCCACAGCAGCTTCCAGGGAAGCAGCTGGAACCTCTGGAGGTCCTCCCATGGCTGGTTTGGGGAGGAGGAAAAGCAGGGACAGGGATAAACACCAGCATCAATGGCCAGGAAGGCTTGTGGGGTGAGAGCCACCCTCTTGTGCGGTCTGTGCGTGAATTAGCTCAGGGTGAAATCCTGAGTCCCCAAAGCCTTGGGATCAAATGTGATGTGGACCTCACAGTTCCATGGAGAGTGGGATAGGGACAATTACACCTCTCCTACTGCACCAAGAGCTGTGTCCCATAATCTCTGTTTTGGTTTTAGTAGGACTTGATAAAGCTGAATTGGGTTGGTGTGAACTTTTTTGGGCATGGAAAGAGGAAAATTATTGCAATGAGTTTGATTTCTGGTTTGGTTTTGGTGGTGTGTGGTTTTTTTGTTTTGTTTTGTTTTGTTTTGTTATTTCTTTCCCATTTGACCATCTGATCTCAAGTAACCCAGAAAATATTCTGTTGGATTTAAGTTTTACGTTTTTCAAATTCTTTCTGTAAATAACAATTGTTGTCACTTTGAAAACAAGGACACCATTTCAAAAGAAAAATGAAGTATTTAGCTTTGCAAACACCAATAATTTTATTTTATTATTTTTTTCCCAAGCAAGATCTATTTCAAATATAACCAATTTGAGTTTGCAGAAAAGTGTGGTTTTTGATGGATAATACGTTCATTGGGAATGCTTGCCCAGCTCCAGATGGCAAATAACACCTCTGGGAGGTGGCTGGGATGATATACCTTCAAATCACCCCCAGAGCTGCAAGGGGGAGCTGGGGACATTCGGGGCTGGGGCTTCCCAAGCCCTGGTAACCAGCACTGGGGGCTGACATATGGGCCGGGGAGCAAGGGGCCAGATGTGGGCACACGTAATTTAGTGTCTGGCCTGGGGAGATGGACCTAACAGGGGCTGTGCTTGGACAGCAGGAGCCAAATTAAAACCTTTTGTCGTCAGGACTCTGAATTTGCTGCCAGGCAGCAGCAGGATCCCCTTTTTTGCCTCTGGCTCTGAGCTGCCTTTTTCCCCCCACCACTGAATTTTGTACCCTTTCTGCATGTGGGTAGGCTTTAGTCTCAAAAGAGCTTTTATTTCTCTGGGTAAAAGGCCAAAATTAATACAGTTTTGTAATAATTTACAGTGGCCCAGGGAGGTCTGTCATGCCAAAGGCAACAGCATTCACCCACCAAGCAACCTCCAGTGAGACCCTGGTCACACTGAGGGGAATGGCTCTGTAGCTTTATGGGGTTGGATGTTCACCCTACTGCTCCATAAATGGAACTCAGGAGATAATTCTGGGATTAGCAATTAGACTTTTGGGTGCTCCTCCCTGCACCATTTAGGAAGCTTTGATTTGTCTATCAACAAAACAGTTTATCAACTCTGTTCTTGGCCCAAACACAAACTTTGTGTTTTATTGCCAGTTGAAGTGGTAGTTGGCTCCTTTATTCTTTCTTTTTTTCTTTTTATTCCCTTTTCTTTCTTCTTAGAAAAAAATGCAACTGTGTAAACTCTACTTGGTTAGAAATCTTCTTGTGAGCAAAACCCTGAGGTGGACTGTATGGTTTTGATCAAGAATAAATTGCATATAAAAAGGCCGGTAATCCAAAGATCTGGGTGACAATCCTAAATCTCTTTTAGGATTTCTGTGCAATATTAGATAAAGCACTTAAGGACACTCTCCTCTTTCCACAGCTAGGAAACCCTGATGGATAATGCTCAGCCCATCCACACAAGGGTCTTGAGGCTTAATTGAATAATGATGACAAAGCTTCTGGAAATCCTCAGGTGGGGACTGGTCCATGGGTGCTCGTGTGGCAGTGCACCTGTGCCAGAGCTGTCCCTGGGATGTGGATGCTGGGTAAGCTGGCTGTTCGTGCTGAGCTGACTGCAGGGAGGAGGAGGAGGAGGCGGCTCTGGCAGCACAGGGCTGTGAAATTGCAATTTGAGGACTTCTTTCGATGGATTTGTGTTTAGCTTTGTTTGGAGGGCTCCTGTGCCTCTTGTCCTGCCCTGAGCGGTGTGTGCTGCCTCTCTCTGCAGGGAGATGCCCTGGAGGGGAGAGGTGGCACTGGCACACCCAGTGCCTGGCCCTGCTGTGCCGGCAGGGAGCTCATGTCCATCGTCTCACTTTCCCAGCAATGCTGAGTCCTTGCAGACAGAGCTGGGAATGCAATAACAGCAAAACATGCTCCTTTAACCTACCGGCACCAGCATGTAAAATAATACCCCAGATAGGTACCCTGAATGCTTTTATAATTTATTCATTCAACAATATCTTTGGATGTAGTTAATGTTATATTTCCCTGGCCGGGGCTGGCACATGAAGCGTGAGAAATCCTTATGGACAGATTGCTTTGCCTTTCTGGAAACAAACTCGTGTTATCTGCCCAGTGGCCTAAGTGAGCTGATTCCTCTGGGATGTGCTGCCAGGCCAGGGAGGATGCACGGGCTGGGCCCTGGAGTGCTCAGGCTCACCTTTAATCAGGGCAGGGGCAAAGGAGACCAGTGTTCAGGGAATTCTGACCAGTTTTATCCACTCTGGTCAGCACCTGAACTGTTCCTTCTCTCCTCCAGAATTTTGAATTTATGTAAATACCAATAAATGGGAAAAAAGCACAGCCCGTGTCCCCAGTGCACAACTCTACTACAGCTTGTATCCACGAAAACATTCCTTTTCTCCCATTTCTTTTCCTCACTACGAGACTTCCTTGTACAAAACGTTACTCTTATCTTTGTTTTATCCTTATCCTCCTGTCCTGTTTTGTGCTGCCTTGATCCTCCTGCAGCAGGGGGGTGCAGCAGTGAGTGGTTTTCTCCAGCTGATTCCAAGGAACTAGATTTCCATGGTTTAGGCCTAATCCTTAAAATGCCAAGCCAGAGGAATCAAGGAGGATGAATGTATGTCAGTGGTGGTTTTTTGTTTGTTGGTTTGATTTGGTTTGGTTTTTTGGGGGGAGTGTTTGGTTTTCTTGTGGGTTTTTTTTTTTTGTTGTTGTTGTTGTTTTGTTTGTTTGTTTGTTTTGAGGGAGATTTTTATTTTTTACTTTTCACAGCCTATCCATCCTAGTTCACTGAACAACTAGAGGCATTTTTAGGCAGAGGCGTCCCAGAAGCTGTATTTTACCACAGTGAGAACTCCAAGGGTGTTAATCTCAATCTGATTTCATGTCCAAAACAGCTGCCTGTATCTCTTGCCCTGCATCTGTCTCAGATGGGGCTGGTTTCAGCCGCTATGGTTAGTGCAGCCAGAAAGTTAATTTAGTGCATATTGGGAAATTCCTCAAACACCATGAGACTTAACACCATTTTTTCCATCAAACCCTTGAAGTTTGTGTTGATATTTAGAGGTGTGAGACTGCAGGACTGGGGAGTGGAATGTTTCACTAATTTATTGGAGGGAATTGATCTGGGGTGTTATCTCCGTAGACCAAGCTGTTATTGTTTCACTTACAGGTTAAGTGCAATATAACTCAAAGTCACAAAGTGTTCTCTGTAATGCAAGCCCCTAACACTCTCCTGTGGCTGACACCTGAGGTAAAGAATGTGTCTGCTAGCCCCCTTGAATAACTTGCCAGTGTATTCTAATTGGGTTTACATGAGGCCCAAGTTTATTTATAGATGTGCTTTCGAGCTCATTATCCAGTGGTGAGGGTGCTGCTTTGGGAATGGGAGATGGGAACTCTTGGGCTGACTTTGCTCCTGCCCCTGCTGTGATTTTGGGTGACTTTGATGACAGATGTGCCTGTGGGTCCTTCCTGAGTCTGACAGCCTGAGCAGCTTAGCATGGCCCAGCACAGTGCCCACTGCAGACAGCGGGAAATGCCAGCAAACATAACTGGAGTTATAGAAACGTCAGTGTTCCCTCAAGGGTTTGAGAAGGCTGCTTATGAGAGAATCACTCTCTGGCTCAGAAAAGGAAACGAGGGTCAAAAAGCACAGGGCTGTTGCTTTGGAGTTCCCAGGGCTTTGTGCAGGGGAGGTTTCCAGGAGGAGAACGGGGAGCCTGGCAGGAGGGAGGAAGGACCCATCTGGCTGTGTGTGAAAACAAGGGCTCCTTTGGAGAGCCTGATCACAGCTCAGCTCAGCACAGGAGCAGGGGCTGTGTCATTGCAGTCCCCCACCAGCCGTTTCAGGGAGACAGAACTCAGGCTCAGGTCACTTCTGCTGGTGCCAGGGCTGCCCATCTCAGTCAGCTCTGAGGCACTGGCTGTGTCTCTGTGAGGAAGAGCTGCAGAGAATGAGCAGCAGTCAGCTGGGGGTGAGGGCATGAGCACATGGGTGTCTCTGCTGCAGCCAATCCATAAATCTATGGTTAGTTCAGAGAGGAGGAAAGCTGGGCAGGAGGTGGCCCAAAGGAGGCAGCAGATGGGACAGCAGCAGAAGGAGCAGCCTGGGAGGTTCAGGTGTGCCCCATGAGGGGCTGCTGGACAGGCGCAGACCCTGTCCCTCACAGCCCTTCAGGGGCCTCTCCAGTGGGCTCACAGCAATCCAGAAATGCTCCTGTGATAAGTAGGCACATCAGGCCCCTAAACAGGGATGTGCCTGGGGGATGGCAGAGGGCAGGGCTGGGCTGGGAGGTTGTGTACACCTTCCTCCCTGCTGCTGGCCCTGTCAGCAGCTGCACAGTTGTCCCTGTCACCCCAGTCAGCCCCACTGTCACCTGGATCATCAAATCCATCCAACCACCGTGGGATGGGAGAAGGTCAAGCTCAGGGCCCAGGGCTGTTAGCTGGGTTCTCTGGTGCCAGCAGCTGAGCAGCAGCATGACTGCATGTACACCTGTGTTCTTATTTTCTTCTTCCCTCTCCATTTCCCTCTTTTCAGGGTGGCTCTGCCTTTTTTTTTTTTTTTTTTTTTTTCTTGAGAAAATCTAGAACCAACCCTGACTTTTTTTCTCATTTTCCAGGCAGCACAGAGCAGGTTTAACAACCCCAAGGATAAATGGGCTTGAGTGTGTTTCAGGGACATTTCCGCTCCTGCTCTGTACAGCACAATCTCAGCCCCCTTTGTCTTGGGACCCAAAAGCTGCTTTGGAGCTCAGTCCTACCAAAACCCTGCTCTGAGGATAGCTGATAGGCTGAGAGGAAGGCAAGCAAGCTTTGGAGACACAAAAAGGAACCTCAAGATCTTGACTTGCATATAAACCAGGTTAAAAAAAAAAAAAAAAAAAGTCTCAGAGCTTTTTATGGGGATGGAGGAGGTTATTCAGTAACCCGCGTGTTCACAAAGGCACTTTTGTTCCTAATAGGGCCTGAAATGTTACGACCTAATGTGTAACTTCCTCATTTACTCGTGTAGCAGCATCGAGGTTACTCTGTAAGGACACGGGAGAGCTGCTCCTCAATGACTCTGCGGAGCAGCAGCCCCGGCACCTGCCTGGGGAGGAGGGAGCTGCCAGCCTGGCCGTGCAAACTGCACTGCTGAGCCCGGGCAGGGCACAGCCCTGCATCCTCCTCATCACTGGGGCTGCCTGCCTCCCAAAAACCTGCTCTGTGCGCGGGTTGGGGCACAGGAGCTCAGCATCCTCTGACCACGCCTGGGAGCTGCGGGCAGCTGAGGAGGGGGAACTGTCCTCTCCCTCCCTGCAGCCGGACGGGGGGGTGGGGCTTGTCCAGGAAAATGCAGGAAAATCCTCACACATGTAAGGTGCTTTAGATTTTTCAGCAGCTGGCTTTAAGGAAAGGTGAGGCATCCCCACTGGAGACAGGCTTCCTCCACTGCTTGGGAAAATAGTCTGAGATAACTAAAGTGGTCCATTGGAGAAGTGAGCACAAACTAATGCTGTATCTCCTTCCCCAGCCCATGCCTGAGCCCTCCTTATTACCTGAAGCTGTGACTGTCACTGAAACAGAGATATTGTTTGCTTTTCTAATCCCAGCAGGGGATTAGTTTGAAGCACAGGGACCAGGAGCCTTCATAATATGAGACCTAGGCAGCAAAACTGCAGCTGATGCTGTTATTCAACTCAGTGACTGAGTCTTTGAGGAATTATTCTGTATTATTTGCTTCTCTTGTATCGCATGGCAGGAAGCGCCACAGGATAATTACTCTCATTAGAAATGGTCCTTTGGTCTGTTTTGAACGTTTCACATCTCATCTTCCCGGGTGCCCTGTGTCAGAGAAGGGTTACGGGGGCTGCAGGGCTCTTTTGGGGTGGTACCATGGAGGGGCCTCCTGGAAAGAGCTGAGAGACCTCAAATGCTGGTGACAAAAAGGGTCAGGGGAGGTGGAGACAGGATGATGCCGTCTGGACTCTTGCCAGATTTTGTACTTGCTTGTATTTTACTGATAATATCTACTAATGGACACAGATTTTCACACTTTCATGGGGAAAATTTACTTTGTGAAAGAAGATGAACTGGGGAATGAAATGCAGCAGGAGGGCACAAAACTGCAGAAAGATTAATTTGGGGGGTTTTGTTTTCTTTCTTCTCCATGCCAAAAGGCATACTTTCAGTGCCTTTTATCAGGATGCCTCATCCCTGGCAGTGTCCAAGGCCAGGTTGGATGGGGGCTGGAGCAGCCTGGGATAAGTGGGAGGTGTCCCTGCCCACAGCAGGAGGTAGAACTGGATGAGCTTTAAAATCCTTTCCTCTAACTGTTCTGGGATTCTGTGATCATTTTATTTTAACAAATCCAAGTTTAGAGGAAAAGCAAATTCTCTTAGGTCATTTCTACTGCCCAAGGGCCTGTCAAGGACCCCTGGGGCACCATCTGTGGTGTGTGGTCCTGTCCATTCTGTGCCCCTGGGTGTCTGGTGATGTGTCATCAATTCCACAGTCTGCTTGTCCCTAGCACAAATTCCTGAATAGCAGCGAGCACCAACTTAGCCTCAGGTACAGACCAGAGCCGGGGAGGAGGGGAGGTGAGCATCCCCTCCCTGGCAGCAGCAGCAGTGCTTTTGCAGTCCCACATCCATGGATTTACCCCGTACAGACACTCCTGACCTTATTTACTTTTTCCTTTATCTGTCTGGCCTTCCCACAAATATTTCTGCATTTGTTGTATGTGGCCAGAGCCCTTAATGAAAACCTTGACTTTTCTTTAACCTTCCTGAGGAATTGCTCATTAGCAGGAAATGTTGCTGCTAGCTTGGACACATGGGCAGAGAATTCTCCAAACCCTTCTCCAGGTGGGACTGTGCCAGCTCCCAGCAGTGGGGGTCCCAGTTGTCCCATTCTTAGGGATGCTGATAGCTTAGAAATAGCAAAAATAGACTTTTGTTGCCCTGCCAATGATGTGCACCTGCGAGATCTTTGGAAAGAAACAGCTGAAATATGTGATCTGTAGAATGATGGCATCTCTGGTTTCTGGTCTTTAGCCATAAAGGGACCCCACTGATGCACACGGAGGGGAAAAAATATTCTGCTTCTCTCCGTTCTTCCTCCTTTGCACCTCAGTGAGAAAATGGGTCATTTTGTCCTGTGCCAAAAGCAAAATGATAAGACAAGATTTTTTTTTTTCTGCCTAATTTTAGACTCTGGAGTGCTTTGAAATGTTGGACTCCTAACGGAGAGCACAAGTTTCCTTTGCTCACTATGTCTCCAGCTGCTCTGATTTCTCATGCAAGCAGAGGACTCCTGCTCTCTACCCCCTCCCTAAACAAAGAATTAAACCCCACATATGCCTATTTCACCAGAGTCCAAGCACCTGTGTGAAGATCCTGAAATACTTCTGGCAGAGAACTGTTCATAGCAGTTAATTTTTAAAATGAAGTTTCCTTTTTTCAAAATTAATCATTGAGAAAGTATTTCTCATCTTCCAACTTGCTTTGATATAATTTGGAAACAAATAGTTTAGCAAAGCTATTAGAGGCAGATCTTGGAATAATTAGAATCAATGCAATTGAAACACAATTGCTCAAGGCTGATGTTTTTCCCTTTCTTTCTCTCCTTATGCTCCACACAGCAATTGTTCCAGTGGGAAACAGGAAGAAGGGAAATAGAGATTTCATTGCATTCATTTCTAATTATTGCTTTTTATCTCTAATGGGTGTGGAATGCTTAATCTTTGAACTACAATGTCAAAATATATTTGTTAGATAGATCAAATTAAAATAATCCCTCCCCTTATTTCTTCCAGTATAGTAATTGCTCTGTTTTATTTACATGTCATGGACAGATTAACATTTAATCACTCTTGTTTTATTCATATCCCAGATGACAGTGCCCTGGCTAGGAGAGGATGAGGTGGCAGTAGTGTGTTACAGTCCTGGTGGTGTTCTCCTGAGGTGGTGACTGAGTGACACTGGGCTGGGTTACCTGTGAGGAGGTATTGGAGTCACAGAATGGTTTGGGTTGGGAGGGATCACAAAAATCATCCCACCCCACCCCTGCCATGGCAGGGACACCTCCCACTGTCCCAGGCTGCTCCAAGCCCCAGTGTCCAGCCTGGCCTTGGGCACTGCCAGGGATCCAGGGGCAGCCACAGCTGCTCTGGGTACCCTGTGCCAGGACCTTCCCAACTCAGAGAGAACAATTCCTGCCCAAGATCCCATCTAAACCTACCTCTGTCAGCATTAAGCCTTTCCCCCTTGTCCTGGCACTCCAGACCCTCATGAACAGTCTCTCTCCATCTTTCCTGTTGGTTCCCTTCAGGTGCTGCAAGGCCACCCTGAGCTCAGCCCAAAGCTTCTCCTCTCCAGGTGAACAATCCCAGCTCTCCCAGCCTTTCCTTCCAGCAGAGCTGCTCCATCCCTCTGCTCATCCTGGAGCCTCCTCTGGGCTCCCTCCAGCAGCTCCAGGTCCCTCCTCTGCTGGGGCTCCAAGTTGGAGGCAGCTGAGGTCAAGGATCTCTCCTGTACTGAGGGATGGAACCAAGACCAGCATGTGTTAACCTCTGCATTATTAACCTCTCTGTTTTGTTGGCATTCATGTCTGGGATCTTGGCTCAAATCTTATGGTAATAAAGCAAAGCCAAACCTAGATGTGTCTTGAGCTGGGTCTTGGTTAGACCAAGGTTAGAGACAAGTGTCTGGTTGGGCAGCCTGGTCTAGTGGAAGGTGTCTCTACCCAGGGCAGGGGTTTGGGATGAGAGGAGCTCTAAAGTCCCTTTGAACCCAACCATTCCTCTGAGGGTGCAGTGCTTGAACATGGTTCTGGTGAAGGGTGGAGGTTTGAGAGCTCTGTCTGTAAGGCAGACACAGTCCTGGCCTGTCATATGCCCTTCCCAAGAGCCCAGTGGCCAAGGCAGGACACAGCTGTAGAAATCAGAATATTTTTCCATGCGAGATGAGGTCTGTGTAGAGGGATAGTAGATCTCCTTTGACCTTTATTTTCTGTCTGTAGATATGAAGAGCCCCTTTTCCAGTTCTGCTTCTTGGAACTTTTTTGGTTTTGTTTCTACATCCCTGACCTGGGGCTGGATTTGGGAAGTCTCCTAGGTGTTTTTCTGGAATGATTTCTTTTCTGTTTCCTGATCTAGCCCAAGAGGGAGCATTTGGTCAGTGCACCCAAGCAGTGTCCACCCTTTGTTACTTCTGCCCTCCAAGGCCCCTCAGTAACCACTGCCAGAGAAAGTTGGCCCCCAAGGCTTGAATTACAGTGAAGCCATGGATAGAAAATACACCATGAAATTTTATGGCTCCTGCAAAGGGGCTGCCATCTGCTTTTTCTTCCCCCCCGCCTTTCTTTTTTATAGCCATTCCACAGTCTATTAAACCATTACTGTCTGCTCCCCCTCTTCCCGCCAAGATCTGTGTCCATTTCAAAACACAACACTTAGAATTTCAAAGCAGCCCTTGGGAATTTCCCATTCACTCTGAGCAGACCTTTACTGATCCTTTTTTTAAATTGGGAGCTATTTGTTCACATGCACAGGTACATATTGCTCTGAGCCCCTTGCTCCTCCCCTCCACCTCCTCTTTCTTCACACAAACCAGAAAAAATCTTGCTGTGATGAGCCTGAGCAAGAATTGCTGTCTGGTTGTGCTTTACTGCCCCTGCATAGAGGGATACTCTGAATTTCCAGCCTGAACGATGCTTGTTAGGCTCCTCCTGTGATGGAAGGCAACGGCTACAGGTACGGGGCTGCTTTGCAAAATTCCTCCTAGTCCTACAAGTTGCAGGGCTATGAGAACTTTGTGCCTGAGGACATCTTGTCTCCAAACATCAAGCAAGATCCCCATTGCTCTGTCTCCTTTCTGTCTGCTTTCCTGTCCTGTTACTATTCCATCTCTTTCTTCACTGCTCTTTTATGAAGAAGGAACTGGATTCCACTGGATTCTGAAAATCACTTTTGCATGTGCTGAGCTTTGCTGCTTCTCGTGATGGGAGGGTTTTCCTTTCCCATAAACACTTGGGTAGGTTTCACATCTCGTGCCCTCGAGTTTTTCGCTCTGGAAGGTGGAACCAAACCTCTTCAGCTGTGACAGGTGTGCCCAGGAGGGAGCACAGACCCCGCCGGGTGCTGGCATCACCCTGCCGGGAACTCTCAGGTTGGATACTTGTGCAAGGCGTTCCTGCCAGCTGCCTCCTTAAATTCAGCTCTAAACCAAACCAGATTTGCGTAAAAAATGTCTCTCTGCAACTTACACATCTATTGGAAGGGGATTGTAGGTGCCGGGGGTGCGATTTGCCTTTGATTACAAAATTGCTCCTTTGTGGTCCCGGTGTGAAAGGCACACGCTTTTCCGAAGGTGATTCCCCAGCCCGTCCTTGTCCTCTTCCTGCTGCTCTGCGCTGCACAGGCAGCCAGAGGGGTCCTGCCTGGAGGAGCCGGGGCAGATTGCTGGCGCAGCAGACGGCTCCGGGGCGCTCGCTGAGCCCTGGGCCGGGCTCATTCCGAGGTGCTGTGCTGGATTCGGACCCCTGCGGCAGCCCGCGGAGCAGGAGGATCTCGCTGCTTCGCCAGCCAAGAGGACGCGCTTTTTTTAAATGTCCGAGCTGTGCAAACAGGGCTCTGGAGGAGCAGCTCGGTGCGAAGAGGGCTCTGGAGGAGCCGCAGCCGGGCGGCTGTCCTCCGCAGGAGCGGCGTGGAGCCCCCGGGGAGCCGGGCACCGCTAGAGGGAGATGGGAATGACTCCCACAACTCTAATTCCCATGTTTTCTCTAAGAAACAACCATCAACCTTTGCAGCTGCCCGGCTGGAACAAGGCTCCAGTGGCCATCCAGGACCTTCTGTAGCTGGAGGGAAGAGCTCAGACAGGTCTGCTGGGTCCTTACTTTGGGAAACCTCTTTGGGTTGTTTTTTTTTCTTAATATAAATCACACAGCCTCACTCTGTGAGCACAGCAATTCTGTGCTTGAATTCCAAACCCAAAACTTGGCTGCATGCTTCCATTTATGCTAACCGGGAGTTATTAATGTTCTCCGAGAAGTTGTTTATTGCACTGATTTGCTCTTCTTCAGCTTTTTAACCTGGGATAAAAAGTGTTTGGAGGCACCTGTGGCTGCAGGCAGAGTACAAGGGTGCCTCCATTTCCCCATTCCTGAATTAACTCAGAATAGAGGGTTTGTCTTTAAGGTAAAGGCTGGTCTGTGCTGCCAGAGATTACCCAGCAATTTGAAAAATCAAACTAGAATGTCAAATACTTCCCATTCCAAAATGTGTTTCTTTCTTGGTAATACATGGAAGCACACAAAAACATTGGTTTGAAGTAAGTTCATATGACAAAAGTGAAGAAAATAACTTTTCAATATGTTTCTCTTAAACATGGATTTTCATTTCTTCTCTCTTTTTCATCTTTCTACTGCGATTAAAAAATTTAAAAGAGACAGGGAAAAAAGCTAAAAGCAGCAGTGTGTGAATGTGTGTGTGTGAGTGAGAAAGATTGTTGAAAACTGAGACACAGTTTCTTGGTTTGAAACAATGTGAGAATTTTCATTACTTGCATTTGGAAAAGAAACTGAACCAAACCCTGAGCAAACTGAAACCTCAAGTGCAAACTGTCAGATTCTTTCAGAAGCTCTTTTTCACTTGAAAGCACTTGCTCACAGAAAGCATCTTACCTAACCTTGTTAGGAGCACAAAAGCTGCACCTAATTGGTTTATATGTTGACAGGCATCATATTATGAGAATAACAGTGCGTGTATCCCCCTGGGCGCGGGATCGCCCCGGCTGGACCCTGCCACCCACCAGCCCTGGGACCTGCTGCTGCAGCAGGAGGCAGCACTTCGGAGCCTTCATTTCTCCCTTTCCATTGCACATCAGCTCTCTGCAAAGGGCCCCTGAGTGCCGGTGTCTGCGGTGGGGTTGGGTGTCTGTGCCCGCGGGGGTCATTGTGCTGGGACATGAGGTGTCCTGGAGCTGTAAAACGGGGAGCTTTGGGGCTGAACTGACCCAAACCGGTGCCTGTTCTGTGAATCCATCCCGGAGCCGTGGTGCTGGACTGGGCAGAGCCCAGAGGCACCGCGCTCTGCCTGGATGCTCCTGGTTTCCTCTCCCTTTCTGTGGTCAGAGTTGACAGCTTGAACACTAAGATACTACAACACAACCCTAAATACAGAAGACGTGTAGTTGTGTTGATTTGCTCTTCTTCAGCTTTACCACCTGGAGTAAAAAATGATGGGCACGTCTCTAGGCACAAGCAGGGTACAAGGCTGTCTTCATTTCCCCATCCCTGATTTAAGCCAAAATTCAGGGCTTATCTTTCAGGTAAAGGCTAGGGTGTGCTGCCAGTGGTAAACTGGCAATTTGAAATCTGAAATTAGAATGATAAAAACTTCCCAATGACATTGTGGTGGCTGAGGTTTTACCTGGGGATCTCAGGAGACACCAGAGGAAGTTTTCCTGCTTGCTGAGCATTGATGTAGCTCACACACTAATTACACATTATGTGGGATTTTCAGAAGTGCCTGCACGAGGAAGGCAGCTGAGACCTCAACAGCTTTGGTGTTTTCAAAAACCTCTTTGCCTCTCCAAATGCTTGCTCTCTGTTGGGGACTGGCAACCCTCACTTGGTGGCCCAATGCAACCTCCAGCTCAGAGTGAACTTGAGCTGGTGCAAACCCAAGACAGAAATCACACTCGAGCACAAGGCCATTTCTCCGAGCCCTTTGAAGAACTCGGTTGTGGGAGGTTTTGCTGTCCAGGCCTGGGCCTGTGCTGCCCACGGGAACGGGCAGCAGAGAGCAGGGAGGGACAGAGCCAGGGGAAGGGCTGCCAAAACACCAATGAGCCTCTGCACCTCTGACACTGCCCCAAAGCCCATCAGGGTAGCTGTGAACCTTCGACTACTTTGTGTGCAACAGAGACTCTTTTTGTGCAGATATCCCGTCTGTGTTGTAAAATAGGTGTGTTTTCTGGCATGTGCTCGACTGCACAGTGAAGATATGTTGTGCTCCTCCTGTCTCTCATCCTCTGGGCCCCTGAGCATGTCCCCTGGCAGTCAGAGCACCCCTGAGCAGGAGTGGATGTGGGCTGGCAGACACATTTAATAAAAGGATGAATTCTCACCCCGGGCTCACAGGCTCTCATCAGCCTTTCCACAGTGCTGGAGAATGGGTGGTGCTGTGAATACCATGTGCTGTTCCCAAGGCTGTGGCATCTTTTAAAATCAGTAAAATGTGGCCTTGATAGAACAGCAGTGAAGCTTGCCAAGGATTTACAGCTAAAGGGGTTTCAGCAGAAAAAACCACTCTTCCCACAAAACCAGAACTTTGATTAAAAACCAAATTCCCATCAGGAAAAACATGCTAGTGTCTTCCACTCGGGGTTTACTGAAATGTTTCATTTCTCAAATGGAATGGAAAAATTCCAGTTTAAGGGTAATTCATGTTTACTGCCTGTGAGCCACCTCCTGACCTGAAGTCTGTCCCTGAGGACAGGTCTGGGCTTTGCTGCTGTGAGCACAGCTGGCCCAGGCCTGGGCAGGACACCTGGCTCCAAGGGAACACGAGCAGGAGGCATCATTATCTAGCTCGGTGAAATTTGGGCCTGAAGGGACCAAAACAGGCAGTCAAGCAGAAATTCTAACTTTTGAGCAGACTTGGGTATTGGTAAAGCCACAAACACATTTACAGAATAGTCATTATTTCAACCTCCCAGGCAGAGAAACTAGGTTTAAATTTGCTCACAGAGATAGGGGGATGGGCATGAGTTTACAGTGAGAGATCCTCACCATAAGGACCGTGTGTCTGTGGTAGAATTTCTCATGTAATGCCAGCCTCCAGGACTGAAAAGAGAGGATGTTTTCCTTCAGGCTGCTAAACGAAATGCTATCCTGGAAAATTTTTAATTTTAAGTGTTGAAATTCAGCTATTTCCTGTGCTATACATTTGTGTGACATGTATATGACATAATTGAAACTTCTGGAAACTCTTAGAAAATTAACCCCCTGTCTCAATGTCATATAAAGTGGAAAGCTGTTTGGAAAGTTGAAATAGTGTGTGGGATGTGAAATTAATGCGTGTGTGTAGAAAACTCTGGCTGGTGAAGGTGAAGGGTTTGGTTTTCCTCAGCCTGGCTGTTTCCTGCGGTGGCCAAACTCTGCTTTAGGCCAAGGCTCTGCACAGGGGACTGAGATCTTGTGTAACATTCAGCAATAAAACATTGGCACAAACGACAATCCTTCTTTGCTCACTCCACTGATAAAATATTCCTGCCTGAGTACATGCCTAACTATGCTCTCCAATTAGCCTGCTAATTAGACCCACAGTATCTGTTTAGATTATTAATGGAGCTGAAAGGCTTTTTAAAGCAACATTAGATATAGCTGAAGAGTTTGCTTCAGGGGCTGGGAGATACTGCAAGTGTGGGTCATGGTTCTTCTGCTTTGTTGTGCTGAGTTTGGAGGATGTTCGTTCAGACATTTTGGGGTGAAAGGGCTCCCCAAGTCCATGGTGCTGGTGCTGCTGGGAAAGGTTTCTGATGGGAGGAGTAGTTTTTCAAAGGGATCAGTGCTGGATTGAAAGTAGGTGCATGTGGGAGAAAGAACTTTCCATTTTGTTTTTAGAGTGCCATTTTAAAATAGAATATTTCAAGTGACTTCAACAAAATTAAATATTCCTTCTTGGCTTATACTTGTTCAAAAGGAAATGTGTCATTTTGATTTGCCCAATAAAATACTCATTTGGGGAAAACAACAACAACAACAACAACAACAACAACAAAAAGAGTGTTTCTCATGACATAGTTTTACTTTGTAATAATGTAATTTTCTATTAGAAAAAAATTATTCCAGTAGAAAATCCCCTGCTGACTCCTGGTGCAACCTGTCCTGGCTGCTGGAGAGGAACTGGGGGAGGCTTGTACAGCCTTCAAGGCTGACCCCTTCCCTTTGATCAGGGCTGATTCACTTCCTAGCAGTGGGTGCTCCGCTGCCTGGAAGGCTCCATTCTCCCGGCTGCTCTTTGTCTGGGAAAGCTGCTATAAGCTTTTAGCATCTCAGTGGGCATGGAGAAAGGACCTTTATACAAGTTCCCACTTGGTCTGAAACAAGCCTGGCTGGTTCTTCTTTTACACGGGAAAACCCAGCATTTTGTGACCTGCTGCCCCCTGAGCTACCTTTGTCTGCCTGCTCAGAGGGTCTTTCTCAGCTCTGGGCACCCTGGGCCACCTGTGCTGGGGCAGGGCAGCCTCGGCCTGTGCTGAGCGAGGACAAGCTGCCTGCTCATCACCAGCACAAAAAGGATCTTCCTGTCTCAGTGGCCCCCAAGCCAAGGCTGGGGCATGGTTCTACCCAGGGACAGCTGCCCCATGGGTGGAGTTTCCTGGGGCTGCCCTACGTTCACAGGAAAATAGAATCATGAAATGGTTTGGGTTGGAAGGGACCCTAAAGCCCATTTAACTCCGGCAGGGCCACCTTCTGCTACCCTGGGGTGCTCTGAGCCCTGTCCAGCCTGGCCTTGGGCACTGCCAGGGATCCAGGGGCAGCCCCAGCTGCTCTGGGCACCCTGTGCCAGGGCCTGCCCACCCTGCCAGGGAAGGAATTCTCCCTCACATCTCATTTAGACCTGCTCTCTGTCACTCTGGAGCCATTCCCCTTGTCCTGACACTCCAGTTCCTGGTGAGGAGCCCAGCTCCACCTTCCTTGTAATCCCTTCAGACACTGGAAGGTGTGTGAGGTCTCCAGGTGGGTTTGGGTGGTGGACACCACACTCACAAGCAGTAGCAGAAAGGGGTTATACATCAATAGAAATTACTGGGAATTTGACATCTGCCACTCCCTTGTCTTGTTCTTGTCTCCATGTGCTTGAGCTTGACATGGATGAGAGAATTTCTACCTCTGAGCCCAGGGATGCATTAGCCTCACCATCGGGTCTATTGTCTATTTAGACATCAGTTGTTAGGATTTTTTTTAAATAAATGTGCATATTTTGACACAGACTCTAAAAAGACATATTTGTGATCTGTAGGGTTCATGGGATAGAGATAATGGGGGGAGAGACTTGGGCACAGCTCTAGGCCACGCTTAGCCAACAACCTCTGGCTTTTCAAACACAGAGTTCCAAACTGTGTGGATGCAATCTGAAGTTTGGCAGCAGAGGAAAATACAAAGTAGACTGGAAAGTTTCAATCCAGACTTGTTGGTTTGTTTTATTACAGCAAAAACAAACAAACCTTATCACCATGCCACACATTTTCTTCCCAAACTTACATTTTTCATCTACAGTAATGAAGTTTTGTTAAAACAGAAAAAAATCAATTTTTGGTTTGAGGCAATGAGGCACTGAGATTTTGGTTTTTTTCTTTCTTTCTTTGCTTGAAATTGGAATATTTTAGGGCCCTGCTGAAAGCAAGACCCAAATAGCACCAGATCCTCACAATGTTTGGAGAGCTCCAAGATCTCTGAGGGAGCATGAAACATTTCAGTGTTCAGATCTGAAGACAACTCCTGCCTTTCCTCCTCAGCCTTTACTTTTATTAGGTCAGATTTTTTTGTGCTTATAATGAAGAAAAATTGAGCAGATACTGGGGGACGGAGGGGCTGAAGATCCTAACAGGAATATGGGTTTGGTCTGGTACAATGTGCTGGAGTCTGCTGGCATATGGTGAGCTGTCTTAGGACCCAAAATAAGAAATAAATGGGTTTTGGAAGGTGCTGGGGGCTCCTAAGAGGTCTGGCTGTTTGGGAGATCGATGGCACTGTCCCAAGGGCAGCTTTTATCATTGAGGGGAGGCTGTTACAGTAAACACTGGGTTTCTTGTCAGTCCAGAGTGCACATCCCTTGAGCAAAATCCAGAGTACAAATTGTCCTGGTCATGGATGGAAGGACACTGACCTGGAGGTGGCGTTTGCAGGACCCGGCGTCTCTCTCCAAGGTCTCCCTGATAGGGGCTGGTTTTGTTTGTGACCAACAGGCTTCCTCCTCTCTGACCCTTTATCTGGGCCCAGCACTGTCACCCTGAAATCTTCACTTTGGCTTCATTATTTCTGTTCAGAAATTCTTCCCTCTGACCCTGTTTTATCAGAGATAATTTCTGCTGTGTTGTACTGGGTTGGGCAAGACCTGCACAACTCAGCTCTGAATCAGCCAAAACACTGATTTAGAACCACAGTTTCCAAAACACCTTTTTTGTTTATCTCACTACTGTGTTTGTGTTGCCCTCCTGTGCACAACTGGAAGGGCTCATGCCAAAATACCCCGAGCAAAATTCTTTACAAAATGTTGCCTTTCAGAAGCCTTTCTTAAGTGAACAAAAGCAAGACCTAGGGAAACATTTAGGCTTTTATTCCAAGTAGCATGGATCAAATCTTGTAATAATAATCATTAATAAATAGCATCTTTACTATAAATAACATGATTTCAAATTGAAATCAGTTTTAGTACAAAGTTATTAGTAGCAAGTTGAAAGAGATGAAGTTGAGTATGAAAAAAATCCCTGCAGGTGTGTTTGGCAGTGTCCAGTCAAACCTGCCCTTTGTCCCAGCTCTGCCAGGGCAGCCTGTGGGTGCAAAGAAAATCCTGTGGCCATCACTTTAGTTCCTAGTTTTAAACCTGGAAAATAGTTTTGATTTGCAGAAAACCTGCCAACATTCCTCAAATGTGTGAAAGGTGTTGCTTTTGTCAGCTTTTGGAAAAATACAGGCAGTGAATTGCAGTTTCAGCTGATCTCATAGAATCCCATGAATTTTTGCCCCCTGCCCCCTTTAGATCTAGGTTGGAGGGACCGTAAAGCTCATCCCATCCCATCCCTGCCATGGCAGGGACACCTCCCACTGTCCCAGGCTGCTCCAAGCCCCAGTGTCCAGCCTGGCCTTGGGCACTGCCAGGGATCCAGGGGCAGCCCCAGCTGCTCTGGGCACCCTGTGCCAGCCCTGCCCACCCTCTTATTTAGAGTAAATTTAAATCTCTTCTCTTTTAATTTAAAATCATTCTCCCTTGTCCTATCACTGTCTGCCTATGTAAAACGTGATTTCTTTGGCTTGACCATGGCTGTGGTGTGATGTGTCACCTTCACAGGACTTGTGTCTCCAGGGCCACAGGTGGAGCAGGAGAAGCAGGGCTGCTGTGGCTGATTCCCTTGTCCTCACTATTTCTGGGGCACAGGAGCCTCAGAAGGAGGCACGGGGCTGTGCTGGGGAGAGCTGCCCTCTGTGAGCCATGGGCACGTCAGTCTGCCCTGGAGGTGCCACGTAGACCAGGCAGGATTTGTCTGGGAGCTCCTGGCATCACTGGGCAGGGCACTGGCTCCAAGCTGCCAATTCCATGATGGACAGAGAGTTTGCAGCTCTCAGTGACCATGATCAGATGGAGACCTGGTGGAAAAGTGCAGGGCTGCTGTGCTGAGAGCTCTGCTTGTTTACTCTGAGGCTGAATTCAGCCTTCAGCTGCTGGTTCCTCCTGTTGAACAGGATTGCAAAGCTCTCCCCAAACACTGTAACTAGGCCAGCCTGAGGAGAGGGCTTTGTTCAGCCTCCAGATGTCTATCTGTCTATTTTTTTCCCTTGCTGTTTTTAGTTTTTCCAAAGCAGAATCCTTTATTAAGCTCTCCAAGGCAAAAACAAAGACTGGAAGTTTTATAAACCTTTGTCTTTTGCCTAAACACCTTTTAACCACACAGTATAAATAGGACACCTCGGTGGTTAAGCAGAGATGTCTGTTCCAGCATTGCCTTTAGCACAGACACTCACCAGGTGCTGAGAGTCCAGGCCAAGGGCAGCCCGCAGTCCCACAGGAGGGGACTGGCGTTGGAAACAATTTCTTGCAAATCACTTTAGATGTAAATGCTCCCCTTTGGATGGTTCTTGGTCTCTGGATCTAGGGATGGTGCTCCCATTCCAGCTCCCTTGCCTTCCCTGAAGCTATGCCCAGTTGTTGCTTGGTGTGTGAGAAGGAAATATTTGGAGTGTAGGGACAGAACCTCAGTTCAAAACCTGACTTTGAATACGTCTCTAAACGTAACTTCTCTGCCTATTCCCAAACTCCAAATGCCTCTGGCTGCATGTCCTGTCAGTGAGAAAATCCTAAACCCCAGAGCAGGGGCTGGCAAAGGTGGAGGTCAGGGATGGGAACTGGGTGGTGGTGGAGGATGAGCAAGGTTGTTATGAAGCACACTCTGAAAATGTAATTTGGGCAGTGAGAGGGAGAATGAATCAATGTCACCTTGAGTAAGCATGGAGATCAGCCTGGCCACATTCCTGAGATAGCTGTGTGGAGATCTGACACTGGTATTCATGGGAGACTTAAAACAGAGTCCAGAACTGAGGGTGTAACCTAACCTTGGGAGCAGTGGGAACATGAAGAAGATCAAGGTAATCTCAGGAGGTTGCAAAAGAGAAGGCCAGATGTGGTTCAGCAAGTGCAGAGGGGCTCAGGTTTAATTCCTCTGTAATATCCATGGCTGTGAAAGGACCAGCCACGCTCAGCCCTGGCAGCACAGCCTGTCCTGCAGAGCAGGGTCCTGCTTTCCCCAGAGATCATCAGCTGCAAGGTGGGCACGAGAAAAGTGGGGCCTGCAGTTACTCTGGGGAAAGAGAATTGTCTTTGTGCTCTTTGCAGAGTGCCCAGCATTTCCTTTGCAGCTGAACCTTCATGGGGCTGTTTTAGAGGGAACCTCCTGCTTTGGTAAAGGGGGCAGGGAGCAAAAGTTGGCACCTTCCATGGCCTTTTGGGAATTGTGTATTCGAGAGCTCTCGTGGCTTTAAAAGGATCAGGATTCCCCTCATCTCTAACAGGTGTCTAGCAAAGCTGAATGGGGACTGACCACTCTGCAATTGTTCAAATTTAGAACCTTTCTACCAGGATGAGGCTGGAGGGAGCTCCCTAAGCAGCATCCTGGGAGCTGCCCTGGAGCTCCACAGCCAGCCCACTGGTCCTGCTGAGGACAGGAAGGCTTGGGCAAGAGCCTGCACATGGGTCCCTCACAGCACCTCCCATGAGGACAATCATTTGGAGCTCCTGGTTGAGCTCCAGTTTACCTCTAGGTCTGCTAATAGAACAAAATCCTCCCAGCCCTGCTAAAGGCTTCCAGACTTCTTTGCTGCCTGTGGGGGCTGGGGGGAAATCCATCCCATTTCTGATTGTCACGTTTGAGTCTTGTGCAGGCAGATTCATTCCATATGGCAAAGGGATCTGAGCTACTCAGCTTGGCACAGCCAGGCAGCTGATGGGAAAATGATACATTTAATTGTATGAACATCACAGGGCTGGAGCTGTTTGCTTAATGCTGGAGCTGGAAATAAATACAGAAAATACTGAATATATAGTTAGCGGGGGATGATTGAGAGCATTCCAACTTTCCTCGTAGTGGAGATTTGGAGGGCATCATGTGGAAGAGATTCCCATTTTCAAGCTGCACAGGACATCTCTGAGCTGGCTGTAAGTTTTCTGGGTTGGGCTTGTGGACATTTCACCCAGCTATAGATGTGGCCCCATGGTATAAAATGAATCAGATGAGAGTCTCTTCTGATTTTCAAGGAAGCACTTTTTGATGTTTTGAAGTGGACTATCAAACCCAAGTGAGGGAGAGCGGCCCTGGACTGATCCTTCTGCTCATGATCAACACAATGTCTTTACTTTGCCCTGGAAATCCCATGTGTTATTAGGTCCTCTGCCTGCTGGAAAAATCTGTCCCACACGAGAGCCAAAATCTCCCTGTTTTACAAGCTTCTCCTCTTATATATCTGCATTTGCTCCTCTCCCTTTTATTATTTGCTGGTGGTGACAATTCTTGGGGGCAGAGAATGGCAGGACTATCAAAGTCCATACGGGAGGATAGGCATTCCTGTACCATGAAGCAGCACTTTGTGAGACCACAGAGAGTAGTTTAGTCATGGGAACAGGGGTATCAAACCTGGTGTCTTCCCTCTGGCTGCCAGCATCCAGCACTGCTGCTCACTTGCTGAGGGTTTCCCAGGCAGATGTGGGCTGTGGGGCTCCTGCCCAGCCCTTCTGGAGGCTGATGAGCACTTGTGGTGAGGCCAGCATTTACCAGAACTGTTGCGTCTACCACATGACACAGCATTTGTGTCTTGCTAGTCATCAGCTTGGCTGGGAACACAGTACATCTGCTCCAGTCAGGATACCTGGAAAAGCAGAAACACAGGTGTACCCCACCCCCCAAAAATCTCAGGAAGAATGCCCAGGGAAACCTAAAAAAAATGAATCTTCCTGAAACTGCTGCTTCTGCCAGACAAAGATTTAAAATGTCTGGAGAAGACAGAATGTGGTTCTCTGTAACCCACAGTAATTTTGCCTCAGTCTCTAATAGCGATTAGTTTGAGCTCCGGAGTGTGAGGTTTAAGTTCACTTGTAAACTGTTTATTCCACTGAAAACGCCTGATAGCCATATCAACATCCTACTTGGGCTGCCTTAGTCTTGACACAATTAATAACCCCAGCTCTTCCCAGCAAGGATAAGAGAAATGGCTTGTTCTGACCCAAGGCTGGTTACTCTCAGGTCACTCCAAAGCATCAGGAGTGGACCAGGATCTCCTGCAGGGACAGAAAGGGAGACTGGATACACTCCTCAGTCTGTGCTGCACGCCCCATGAGCTGCACTCCTCATTATTCATATCCAGGTGCAGACCTTGTGGCTCAGAAGGTGCTCAGCTGTGTCTGGATGAAATTTGGGCCGAATCTGGCCCAGGCAGCAAGGCAGTCACTGCTGGCAGGGATTTATCTCCACACTTTGTGAGGGTCAGGGCTGCTGACAATAATATCACTAACCCACCTTTGCTTCTGCTCCCAAGCACTTCAAATTCATCCACCTGGATTCATTCTGCTCCAGATCCTTGGGGCTGTTTCCTGGGAATAGTGAATGACATGGCTCTCACTTGTTCCCTTTCTGAAGTCCTTCCATTTGGTACCAGCTCTATTTAATATTTCATTTTGCATTTTCATAGCTAGGCACTTATAGACATTAATTATTTACTGGCCACATTTCTTGTATTAAATGTATAGATCAAGACAGCTGCTGGTGTTTTCTAAAGGGGGTGTTCACTAATTGGGATATGCTGCTTCTCCAACTTTCAAATTAAAATCTCAAAGGTCCCTTTTTTTGTTCAGCATTTTCAAAGCCTCACTTTCTTCTTCAGTGCTGGATGGCACCTTCAAAAGCACTCAGTGTTGATCTAACCTTGTTCTCACCACAGTCCCTAAGAAAATAGGGCTGAGCCATTTCAAAATCCTCTCCTCTCCCCCACCAAATCCAGCACTGCAGCAATATTCCCAAGCTTTTATCTGCAGTTACATCAGGGGTAAGCAAGCAGGAAAGGCTGGCTTTTTAGCCTCATTTCTGTTCTTTGGAGCAATTCCACAGCCTCAGAGAAGTTGTCATGGAGGCACAAAACCTATGAGGGCAAAGTGTGATTTTTCTATCTAATTAAAGATTTTTTGCCCCCGTCCCATGAGCTGCCCTGGGTCAGGCTCAGATGACCGGGGCAGGAGAGGGTGGTGGGGCAAGCCATGAAAGTGTGTGAGGTTCTGGTTTTCATGTAGATGGAAGAGAAGAGAATGGAGGAGATTCACCAGTGGGATGGGAATTCAACATCAAAAGGCAGCTGATCTGAATATTGTTCTTCAGCACAAATTCCCCACTTAATTTTTGTGACTGTGTGATGCCTCTGTCTTGGGGCTTGGGTGACATTTGAGGCTCTGTAGTGTCCAAGCAGCTGTATCTCTCACAGTGGGAGCTGCCTGGGTGGGTTCAGCACATGCCCTGGCACAGACCTACAGCTCCATCTTAGCTGGAAATGCCACACTGGAACCGTTTTCCTTTGGAGAAAGACAGCTCCTGCTCCTCTTGATAATTGACTTTACCCAGACCTTCGTGAGTGAGGGAAAGTGAGGCAGCCTTGTGAACCTGCTGCTCTCCAGGCTCCATCTCCTCCTGGTGGTGTTTCCTCTCAGCTCTTCATCCAGCCCCACTGGATTTGAGCTTTAGAACTGTGGAGACCTTGTAACTCACGCCTGGAAAGAATGTGCATCTTTTGGGGTGTAATCCAGTCAGGTCCTGGATATGGTCCTGGCCATCTCCAAAGCTTTCCTGGAATGCCAAGCTCACTACGAGCAGCCTCCCTTCATTAGCCCCAACATGATGGAGCAGGATGGATTTGCTCCTGGGTGGAGCTAGAAGAGAGTAATAAAGTCCTGTTAATGAAGGGAGCACTGTAGTTTGCTGTGTCTGGCAGGCTGTTTTCATCTTTTGTACTTCTGGAAGTTGGCATCCCGGGCAGGACAGAGGGACTGGGCTTTGGGAGTGGCAGGCATGCACTTGATCTGCTGCCTGCCCCTGGCAGAGGATCAAGGCTGGAATTTTCATTACTCTTGCTTTGCCTGCCAGGAAGAAGAGCTTTGATTTAATTCTGGTGGCTTCTTGCTCAATGCCAAGCTTGGAATGTGATGCTCTGATGTCTTCCAGCTTCTTAAAGCAACCAAAATGTCCCACAAGGAAATATATATTTATATAGCAGAGGAACTGTACTGGAGTGGGGAGTCATTTTATTAAGGGTGAGCCATGTTAGAGGTGGGTGCCATGGTTTGGAATGTGACACTGGCTCCTTGTGTAATCCTGTGTACCAAGCTCTGATACGATCACAAATTCCTGGTTCCTCAGTAGCTGTTCCTGGAAAGCTCATCTTGTTAAAAAGCAGTCACCGTGTCTCTCTCCCTGGGAGAGCATGAGGGATGCTAACAGAGCTGATGGAATGTTTTCTGGCATGAACGTCCTTGGAGAAGGGAGACTGTGCTTTTGACAAGATGGCACTTTTCAACAGAAAGCATCTGCTCACCTCAAAATGTTGCTTTCATGCCAGAAGTATACCTCAAAACTCAATTGTACTATTTGCTGAACAAAAATCCAAAAGCTTTGGGATTTTGGTAATAGATTTCAAGGATTCAAATGAAAGAAAAGGATTTGTTTTTGGAAAACCAAGAGACCAAAATATTTTTTGCTTTTTAGTTCTATTTAAAAACTTAGGGAAAATGTGAACATATTTTCCAAGTGATGGAAGGGACCCTCTTTCAAACCAGCTCTAGATATTCATACAAAACAAGTGTCAGTGGGTACTTCACTAGAGCCAAATCCTGTCACGAATCATGATATGGAAACCAGTACAACCTGCAAGATTTTATCCCTTGCAGCTCTCTCTGAGGTAGTTTCAACTGATCCAAAGTGGGAAGAACAGATGAAATAAGAGGCAGAAATTGTGAAAATGTCTGAGGCCACAAGAAGTTTCAGTTTCTTTTGGACTCACACATCTGGCACGTGCACTGTTATTTCCATTCATTTTGCATTGACTGTTACATTATCCCACAATACTAATGTATTAATATATTAATAGAATGTCAACATTTATATGTAATACAATTAGTGTTTTAATATAAAAGTCAAAATGAAATGGATCAACATGACATTTGAAATAAAATATTTTAAAATTCCATCTATTGAAATACAATGGGAAATTATGGTACCCTGCACCCTATGGTATAGATTCCCACTTTGGAATCTCAGCAGCTGTGAAATCCCATGCCCCAGGCAACCCTTTAGCCCTGCTCTGTCTTTCCTTTCTTTTGCTTTCTACCCTATTTGGACCATGACCTGAAGTTTGTATTCATTTGTTCTGGTTAATACAAAATTGCATGCAATCCAAACATGATGTTATTTTTGAATGGCTCTTTCTGAGAAAAGCAAAACAGGAAAAGATAAAGACCTATATTTTTTTCTTTCCACCCAGAAGCCAGTATGGAAACTGTTACCATCTAGTTGTGCTGGATGGGAGGCTAGGAAACACAGGGAAGGAATTATAGACCACTGCTTCACAGCAAAATAATAATATACAGTTATTGACATATTTATATACATAGGTTTATGTGTATTTGTGAAATGGACAACTCTCTTTTCATCTGCACTGCCTTTGTCCCACCACAAGAGCCCATGGAATGAATCCAGAGGTACCATGGTGTACAGGGGAAACTCTTGGCATTTATTTATGCTGTCTGTCCTGTATTCTTAGCCATTCTTCAGGCGTCCCTCCACTTCCTGAGGGATTTGGGAACTGCAGCACTGTTTGGGACATAGCAGAGCAGGTTTGGGGTTATCACATTTCCACATCACAGGAAAGAGCCCCCACTGTCGTTACACAAGCAGCAGCCAAGACAGCACTGGGGAACCAGACCTTTGCTCTCCCCACTGCTCTCCTCGTCCCTGCTGACTTTATTTTCACCAAATCTCAAATCCCATCACTCCAGGCTCTTGTAAATGTCTCTGTCCATGTTTCTTGCAGGCTCCTGCCAGTACTGAATGGCCACACTGAGGTCACCCCAAAGCTCCTCTTTCCCAGACTGAACAATCCTAAATTCTCCCAGGATCTCCTCCCAACAGAGCTGCTCCACTCCCAGCTCCCACTGCATCTGCTCTGGGCTCTCTGCAGCAGCTCCCTCTCCGGGCTGTGCTGTACCCAGGTTGTGCCATGCCCAGGCTGTGCTGTGCCAGGGCTGTGCTGTACCCGGGCAGTGCTGTAGCCAGGCTGTGCCGTGCCAGGGCTGTGCCATGCCGTGCCCAGGCTGTGCCATGCCCAGGCTGTGCTGTACCCGGGCAGTGCTGTGCCATGCCCATGCTGTGCCATGTCCATGCTGTGCCGTGCCAGGGCTGTGCTGTACCCGGGCAGTGCTGTACCCAGGCTGTGCCGTGCCAGGGCTGTGCCATGCCGTGCCCAGGCTGTGCCATGCCCAGGCTGTGCTGTGCCCGGGCTGTGCTGTGCCATGCCCAGGCCGTGCCGTGCCCAGGCTCTGCTGCCCCACACTGCAGGAGGGGCAGAGGCTGTGCTGCTCCCCGGGGCTCTGGGCCTCCCTCAGTGCCCGGGAGCTGCGGTGCAGGCCCAGACATCAGCTGGAGAACCCCAGACAGCATCACCATAACAGTGCCTCTGGGCAGCCCTTCCCTGCCCTGCAGCAGCAGCAAACCCCCCTTGCATGAGCAGTCTTCACTGGCCTGTCCTGTGCCTTTGTAACAGCAGCACAACTGCTTTTAAGCCAAATGTATATAAGTGAGTCCCCAAATTTCTGCTGTTCACCCTCCACAAGTGATTATAATTATATTTGCATATATGATATACAGATATAAAATATATTTAATCACAATGCAGCTGCCAAGGGGAAACCCAGTGAGTATATGTTCACCAGAAAATCATCGTTAAAGGCTTTCTGGGTTGGCAAACTTCAGTTCAAAATTGAAAGTGTGATTTTTTCCATTACTCCTTTGAATATTTTCAGTTATTTCAAATGCAAGAGGAAAAAAAAAATCAGTGCCAGCTTGCAGAAATACGAATTGATAGAATGGTTATTATTATTATTTATTGGATGACAGGGAAGAATCTTAGGGGGATTTCTCGATGAGTGAGTTACAGGAGAATTAGCTCTGTAATGGGAGGTGGAGGGAAAGGCATTTACATTCAAGACACTGCTCTGCTTTGCCCACATCAGATTTAATTTCTGTAGCAGAAATAGCGGAAAAACCTGAATAGATCTTTGAAATTTCAGCTGTAAACACAGAGTTTTGGTTCAAATCACTGGGGGAAGGATGGGAGGAGGAAGAGGAGGAGGAGACAGGCACCTCAACATAATTGCAAAGAGAAAAAGATGCAGTGTGTTTCAAAAGCAGTGTGTGCACCTTGCTTTTGGGTCAGCTGTGTTGTAAAACCTGTGGAAGCATTTCATGTCCTCAGAGCTGGGGAACGTTTAGGGCAGAGGAGATATGGTGGTATAGGAGACTTTTGGTGAGACTAAATCGAGACAAATCAAATTTATGGTTCTACTTAAACACTTGTCTGCCAAATCCTTCTCACCAGGTCTACATTCAAAGAGAGATGAGAAGGAAATCCAGCAAAATGAGTACAGCTCTCCATGAGGAGGGAGGATGAGGTTTGTATAGCCTCTGGTGCAGGGAAATGTGTTTGTTAGAGCTCGCTGTGCGGAGCTGAGGCCACAGTGCCCACGGCAGGTGGGCAGCGGGATGGGCAGCGCTTGCTGAACGTGTTAACCACACACACTGCACCCACAGGCAGCAGGGTGGGATTCAGCCCTGGGAATGCTTAAACAGTAACAAAAATCATTTCCTGGATGAGATAGGGATGAAGAGTCTGCTGGGGGAGGTTGCTGATCCCCTTTCCAGCAGATAGTGAAGGTCACAAGCACAGAAACAGTATAAACAACAAATGTGTACATTTGGCCGCAAATGAGGTTGAGACAGAGTTGTTTTGGTACATCAGACCTCACACAACCACCTGAAATGTCTGAGAAGCAAATATTTCTCCCCAGCAGTGGAAAGTCCTGTAGCACCAGATATTATGGATATAAGAGGTCCATCACATGGAACTCAGAAAATACCTCTCTGTAGGAAAGGTTTCAGTGGCACCTTTTACTGAGCGAGGTCCAGAAGGAGTCGGGTAGTCCAGAAGGACAGTAGACACCTGCCCCTAATCAAGAAGCTGCATGAATCAAAAGCCATGAACCTCCTGATTCTCAGTATGGGGGCTCTGGAGGGATTGCTTCACTTTGCTATTTTCCATTCCTTTACAATTCCTCCAGGGCCCTGCCTTGCCTATCTGAGACTATCTTACATTACTGATCTGAACAGCTGATCTTTACATAAGCCATGGGCTGTTTTGGTCATTAATTTAATGTATCAGGCAGGGAATTAAACCTCATAAAAACCTCCATCCTAGCTCTGATAGGTCACACTGAACCTCAGGGGAACATCAGGGAACACCCATGGGAACAACATTTCCCTGGAACCTGACCTACTGCCACACTGTGGGTTTCCCACATCCCTCCTCAGGGAAGGTTTTCCTAGAGCTGGAGACCAGCTAGTTTGGTCAATTTGTGATTATTGAAGTAGGAGGTTTATTGGGTACTGGCCAAAAGCTGATTGAATAAGAACTGCCTCAGAGGATTGTGGGGCAGACCCAAAGCTGAATGTAATTATCAGCTTAATTTTAAATTAATATTTTGTTAGGGAATGGGATAGACTTCACTGTCCCCCACCCTACCTCGGAGCATACACCCCTGATCTGGGTTTGTTGAGCCTTGCAGGGTGCTCCAGGTTACAGTGCCTGTGTCTGAGACTGTTAAAACCTGTGAGAGTTGGGACCGTTTAAAACCAGAGTGAGAAAAAAAAGGGAGGAAAATAGCTGGGAATAGGTGAACGTCATATAAATAGCAGTAAAACTGTTAAATCTATTTGCATTTCACACCCAATAATTTTCAGCTCCACCTCGAGAGCGCTGCTTGAAAGTCAGCACTTTTAATTGTCCAGTAAATTTCCTTTCAGGCAGCTGCTGCACAAGCTGCCTCTGCCTGCAGTGAGGGAAAGAAGAGAACTGATTTATCTGAGGACAGAGACAAACGTGGCCATTGGTGTGTCATGAGTTCCCCTCTGTTTCACTTAATTCAGTGCCTGAGGGCACTTGGTTATGGCTCTGCAATTTGTCCTCGGGCATCAGCAGCACCAAGCTGAGCTGTGGCTGGGCCAGCACAGCTGGGACAGCCCACCCTGGCCACCCTCACCCGCAGGAGACCCCTGTGTGCTGCCCACCAGTAAATCACCCTCTGCCAGGCAGGGAATATGTGGGATTTGGAACAAACAGCTGTAAAATCATGGTTTATAATTCAACCAGAGCTCAGGATAATCAGCTGAGTTGTATCACATCTATTTCGTTTGGTTTCTTGGAGGTCTAAGAACATGGCCAAAGGGGAACTGAGCTGCTTATTTTGTCCCTGCAGGGGCAGACCCTGCACTGCCAAGCAGTCCAAGCATGAGGGGTTTTCCCAAATTCTCCAGTGTCCCTCAGTGATGAGCACTGATAACTGGATTGTCCAGCAAGGTAAAATCAGACCTGATCAGTAAAAGGAAGTGTCATCATATGTGGAAAATAACTTTTCAGCTGTTTCAGTGGTAGAGGTTTCATCTGAAATCCATGACTGTCATGAAAATCTCAGGAAGCTCACGATCTCCAGAATCTGGGGTTGTGTTTAGGTTTTCTTTTTCTCAAACTTTGAAGAAATGCAAACAAATGAATGGGAGCAGTAACTTTATATCAGATGTGGGATATGTTTCCTTGGTGCCAAGCCTTCACTTCCCAGATTAGATGGGAAAACAGGCAATCCAGAGCAGCAGGGGCTGAGGATGCTGCTTGTGCTCCAATCCAGCTGCTCCATCCTCATCTCTCCTCACCCAGCACCCAACCACAGCTCCTGGTTTTATTCCAGGTTGTTCTGCCTTTGGGTGAGTGTGGGTGAAGCGTAAAGCCAGGCGAGGCAGATGTTTGTACACAGCTATGGGATGGAGGCATGAGGGTGAGTCAAAGCCACCAGTGTCCTCAGCCCAGTGCAATGACGAACAGTGGGGCTGGGAAGGATCCTGGAAGACATCACAGTGAAGAGAAATTGTCTGCAGAAGCTGAGGAGAGGCCAAAGGGTCACTGACCCCTCTCTACCCTGGACATGATCAGGCCTTTTATTGCCTTTTCTTCATCCACTGCAGATGGGGCAGAAATATAAATTAAAGAAAGGAAACCTTTATAGAGCATGATCATCCTGCTTCATCCCAGAGGCTGGCTGGGTGGAAAATCAGTGACAGAAAAAAGAGCTGGGAAAAAACATCTTGCATGGTCTCCTCTGGGCACCTTTCCCTGCTGCTGGAGATAAGAGCGTGCTCTCATGTGCACACACATTCCTGCACACATGTGGGAGAGGCCACAGGCTCTGGGCAGGTTTGGAGGCAGCTGGTTTGCAATCTGAGCACCTGAGCCACCTCTGCCCTGCAGCCACAGCTGCATCAGCAAAATTTGTGTGTGCACAGGCTGGTAATGCTGGCAAGCAATCCTTTTTTCTGTATATCTTCTTAATAATTACTCTGTCCTTATTCCTTTTAAAAGGTCCTGTGTGATCACAAATAGATTTATTTACTAGTTATTGTATAGATAGGTACAGTAAAGTAACCACCAGCCTCATCTATTGATGCCTGTGCTTTATCATGCATTTAATGGTCTTATTTCTCCATAATGAATGAGCCCTCCAGTGGGAAATAAATTGAAATGCCAGTGTGGGGATCAATCAGTGCACACACACAGCCTCTGTAATGTTCATGTTCTGTAGTGAAGGTATTTCTCTGGAATGGTTGGCTGTTCTTTGATGCCACAGACTTTGGGCTTTGTTAAGGTACGGGTCTAGAAGAAATGGTTTTATTTATTTATTTATTTTAAAAAAAGGGCAGAGTTGAAAAATTTCATAAAAATATGCATAGCTCTGGGTGATAAAGATACAGTTTCCCGTTGCCTTGTGTTTGTGAGACATTTCCTTCAGGGAAAAACAACTGAAGTGCTTTGCTGAAGAGGAGCCTTGTCTCTGCCTTCAAACGACTCCTGGCTGAGACAGGACTGATGTCTGTGGAGCCACTGAAATGCTCCTGGTACTTTAACCCAGCTCTGTGTCCTTTCAGCCCATCGGTGACCCAAAGTCTGGAGGGCCAGACAACATTTCCAGTATAGAAATGAAACCAGAATTAGAGGATGGGATTCCAAGGTCTATTGGATGGGCAGCAGATGAGAACTGGTTGCAGTCTGGAGGTCACAAGGAATGCCTCATCTCTGACTGAGAGCTGCATTGGGCAGGGCTGGGTTTGTCTCCAGGGTGCCCTGTGAGCCTGACCCAAACTTTGTTTGAATTGATGAGTGCCTTCAGTGACTTGTGTTCGGGTCTGGCAGAAGCTAAAGGATTTTAGCATCAACTTCCTGGCAGGGTGGGCAGGGCTGGCACAGGGTGCCCAGAGCAGCTGGGGCTGCCCCTGGATCCCTGGCAGTGCCCAAGGCCAGGCTGGACACTGGGGCTTGGAGCAGCCTGGGACAGTGGGAGGTGTCCCTGCCATGGCAGAGGGGTGGAACTTTAAGGTCCCTCCCAACCCAAAGCATTCTGTGATCCTGTGATCAACAGGCCAGAGAGAAATCCACTGTGAGTTTGGATGCTTTTGCCTTCTGTGAGGCAGGGACTTGTCCTTGGGGTCAGGCTCATCTCATGTAACTAATATGAGCTTTCCTGGGCTTCCTCTGGAATCAATCAAGGCAGATGGACAAAAGGAGAGGGCAGTTAATATCCCCATATTACCCCAAATCCCTTCCACTGCCATGGGGGAGCTGCCAGCCCTCACCCAGCACAGTCCTTGCAGCTGATGAGGAGAATGGACATTATTGGAAGTGTCAGCTGTGCACGTGGTCTTAATACAAGGAGGGAAAGGATATGTTAAAAGTTAATTTGCCATAAAATATGTCCATGTCCTTTTTAGCTTTTACAAGGGGTTTTTAACCAGGTAGGCTGAAGTGGCTTGCAGCAATAACAGGTCTGTCCTAGAGGTGATAGATTTCATTTCCTGATGGGAAAACGATGTGAATCAGCCTTGTCTGGCAGCGAGATCACCTCACTGCAGTGGGAGAGTTCAGCAAGGGCATGGCTGATTAGAGGGAGGCTGTGGCTGATTCCACTCCCCAGCTTTATCACTCAGCTCCCGGGGCCTGGGAGAAATATGTCAGGGGCTGTGGGGATCAAACGAACTGTCCAGCAGTGGTGAGTCTCCTCCCAGGGCTGGGGGAATACCCTTGGAAAGGGATGGAGCATGGGAAAGGGCTGGGGAAGGGAGGGGTGGCAGGAGGATGAATGGGAAGAGCTCTTCTTGTGGCTTTTAATTTTATTGATCTGGGCATTAACAATGGGATGAACCTTAAGTGAATTTCAGGTGTCAGTGCCAAGGCAGGTTATTTCTGTCATAAATGGCATGTCAGGCAATCTGGGAACACAACTATTCAGGCCATGGGGAGGAGAAGGGAGAAGGACATGGTGCTTCTCAGGAGCCTGTGCTTTGCAGCAAGAGAGTTGCTTTCACCTTGGGCTGGGGTTCAGGGGAAATTCAGTGCTTCTCCAAACTGGAGAAGTCTCAGTGAAACACCCTAAAAATTCACAACTGCCCTCATCTTCCGACAAGTAACTGCAGCCCCCCCAGGGCTGTGCATCAGCCTCTCCCTCCCCTGGACCCAGACCCTGAGAGTTTGGTGCAGCCTTCCTTACTTCTTTCCATCACAAATATTTCTCATTTTAATTGTCATTTTCCTTGATTCCAGGGAGTTCTTTTCAAATACCACAAAATTATGATGCTTTTATTTTGTCTGAAAAAAAAAATCAGGCTTCCTTCTCACTTGAAAAAGAACTGGACATTTCTTTTAAAAGCAGTATTTTTTGCCAACATACTTTTCTGCATAGTAGACTGCTCTGGTCCCGCAGTGCTAGACTGTGTTTCTGCAGCCAGAAGTCTGAAGGTTCCCTAAAAAAATGGTGATCCTAAATGAGTCCTGCCTGGCTAGGAGGTCTCCAAGTCCTCCAGGTCCTCGTGTCTCTTTGGATTGCCAGGTAAAGGTGAGCATTTCAGAATATCTTGGAATAGGGTCAAACTTAGGCTTGTCCAGTGAAAGCTTTAAAGATCTGTCCTCCCTGTGCCTACAAAACACAAATTGCCTTCCATTATGTTTCAAATTCAGGTTGAAATTTAGGCTTTATTTGTGGAAAGGTGGAAGATTTGGCAAGTGGACGATTCAGTGAGTTATTTTATCTAATTGCTGTGCTGTGTAATATTTTTGCTGAATTTGAGTGTCTTAAAATGAATTTGTGTAGTTTACAGCCAGCACCCAGCTGGGGATTTGACCTCAGGCTGTGGGATCTCTTCTGTGGGATTCTCGGCAGCTTCCAGAGTATCCTGTTGGAATATTTAATCCCCTTCCGCTGGAAATGGAGCCTTGTTGGTCCAAGATAAGGAACTGGGGTAAGCAGCAGGGTGGTTTACAGGGTCCTGGTGGATTTGGAGTCCCAGGACCCGCTGGGCAGTGCTGGTTGCTGATGTCTGTCATGGTATTCTGCTGTTCACTGAAAAACCTGTTCAGGTCACTGACACTCCCAAACTTATGTTTCATCTCTTTTCCCCTGCAATCCTTCCTAAAGACTTTTGCTGTGCAGTGTTTTTTCCTTCTTCTTAAGGTTTTTGGAAGACATGAGAGACCTGTAATGTTTCTGATGCTTTAAAACACACGCTGGACCCTGCAGATTATGGCCTTAAAATTTCCTTCCTGGAGCAAATTTCTTCTTTTCTAGCATTCGATGAATACTCAGGTTGCTTTTCTGGGGACTCGGGGAAATGTAGATGTGTGCTCCAGATTAGATGCTGGTACAATGCAAACACACTGCAGAGGAAATCCTGGCAGGGTCGGGTTCCCTCCTCAGATTGTATCTCTGCAGTGGGTTACTCAGTGCAGTAACTCAATCCTATTTAGGAATCCCCTTCAAACCAGGGTAATGCTGTTTCCCAAAGCATTAAAAAGCTGAAGCTAATTACATCTTTATTCCATTAAATATCCTGAACATTGCCCCTCTATTTCAGGGAATGGCATGACCTGATTTACAAATGTGTCACCACATGTGTAGTGTCCATGAAAGCAATTTTATAAACATTCCTTTGCTGATTCCAGCTTTCTGCCTGTTTGCAGCAGGGCTTGGTGGAAAGATCCTTGGTGGAATGAACCTTGGGGTTTCTCTCCTCCAGGAAAGCCAAGCAGTCCCGCACATCTGTCTCCTGGATAAAGGGTCTCTCTGAAGAGCTCTGAGACCAGCAGCCCAGGAGGGGCTGGAAGTGCAGCCTGGCTGGAGAGTGTCTGCCAGAGAGGGGCAAACAGCTCAGAAAGGGATCCTTTCACAGCCAAATGTCCTTTGGGATGTGGACAGGGGGAGTGCAGCAATCCCCACATCGCTGTTGGACAGGAGTGTTGCGGAGGTGGGGGAAAGGGGGAGAGCACGGAGCCCCTCCAAACGAAGCTGTGATTCTCAGGCCATCCCTTGACAGGGAGAGGGATTAACACTGAGATTTCAGGACAGGGGGTTTTGGAAAAAACCCACCCAATATTACTAGAGTGAGGATAAAAATCTGAGATGGGCTTGTGCAAGTGTAGTCCTTTTGCTGTTTTCCTCCAGCCTTCAGCTCCTGGAGTTTTGCTTTAGGTGAAAGCACCAATTTTCATGGTTGTATTGAATATGATAAAAATCACAGTGGTGGAGACAAGGAGCACCCTCAGGGTAGGGCCAGCTGACAGCACCATCCGTGCTAGAGTCACTGGTCACCACAATCCATCCTGAGCCTGAAGCAAGTTAAACAAGCCAATAGCTTACAGCCTTGCTGGAACTCCCTACTTAGGAGTTTTTACAGCCTCTTTTACAGGTAGAGTCTGATCCCTTTGTGCTCTCAATATTGGTCCTACTGCCCTAAACTCTGCGAGTTTCAGATTTGGTGCTTGTGCTCTGGTGGGATTTGGGCAGGCACCCATCACAGCCCTTGCCTTGCTGCGGGACAGGGTGCTGCTGAGGTGCATCTCTTTTCCTTCTGCTCATGGCAAGGATCCAGCTGCTGGGAGCTGAGATTGCCCCAAAGCCACCCTCAGTGCTGCAGTCATTAGCAGTAAAATCTACCCCCCACTAGAGGCAAAACCAAATGTAAACAAATAAACATTATTCCCTTTCTCCCTCCCGAGCATTTGATTACAAAAACGCATCACCTTTAAAAAAGAAATTAAAAAATCCAATCAGCTGCCATCTCCAAACAAAGCTGAGTATGACAAACTATTCCCTTCTTTTTAATCTCCGAGAGAAACGCCCTTACCCAGCCCACCAGCTCAGCCTGCGATCCATGACAGCCCCTTTCCTCTCCCAAACAGGGAACAGATTTCAATTTAGCTCTGAGCAAGGGAAGCTCAATTGGGTTATTAAATTTCACACACTAATTGACACGCCTGCCGTAAAATATAACTTGCACAAACACAATTTATACTAATGACACGGGGAGGGGAGGCTCTCGCCTTCCCGTGCCCCTCTCGTCCCCCTCTCCCTCTACTCCCACGGGAACCCCCTTAATTGTCCCTGCAGCGCAGGGAGGTGAGCAGGGCGGGAGCTTAAAGAGAAATAAATACTGCAATGCTGATGGGATGTTTCCTGTTCGAGCAGTGAGGGCTGGTTCAGAGCTCACTGCCCTTCCCCAGGCCTCCCCCAGGCTGGGACTCCTTCAGCAGCAGTGGCAACAGGAGAAGCTCAGCCCTGGCACGAGTTCACCCAGGATGTGTCACATCTGCAGGCTGCTGGAGATGCTCATTGCCTGTGACAGTCGGGCTGGCAGCTGCCTGTCCCCCTGTGCATGGCCATCCTCTGCTGCTGCTGCTGCCGGGCACAAACTCACCTCACCTCACAAACTCACAAACCCTGCGGCACAAACCCACACCCTCGGCTCTGCTCCTCACTGCACGGCTTTGGACACAAAGCTCACAGCAGGTCTTCTGTCCACTTTCCCTCCTGGTCAGCACGGTGGGCAGAGGTGAAGTGACAAAGTGCTGGTGTGCTCTGTTCGGGTGGGTGACCACACCAAAGGGTGGGGCAGACCCTGACAAAGCTCCCAGGAACATCTCGGCTGCTTCCTCAACATTTCTTTTCCCGAAAAAGTTAAAGCACGCCACTTCTCTTCTGGAAGATGTTTTTAAATAGCTGATGACAGAATCTTAGCAGTGCCTAGCAGTTAACCAGTTCAGTTAGTTAATTGTTACTTTCCCCAACAATCTAAAATATACCCTCTTTGTAGAGAAACAGAGAAATAATTTTTAAATTTTATTTTTTCCAAACATGCACATGTTCTTGCATTTTAAATTCCACTCCCCAAGCCCAGGGTCCTGCTGGACAACAAGGAATGTTGCTGTCATGCTTAGGAAGGGGATATTATCATAGTAGGGCCATATCCCAGCCAGGCATGGGCTGCACAGCTGGTACTAGAGAGCTCTTGGAGATGCCGCTTTGTGCTGTAGCATGATGGCTTTGACTAAGTCACAGAATCCTCCTGAAGCAAAAATCAAGTGACTTGCAGAACCAAGGTCTAATTTTAGCTTTGTCTGAGTCACAATGCCAGAATTTGAAATTGGTTACAGAGACAGTGACTTGGATAAATTTGAGTCACTTTGGCATCTTTCTCCTGCACGTTTTTTTCATGCAAAGACTTTTCTCAATAGCAGAGAACCATGGAGTCATAGGAGGGTTTGGGCTGGAAGGGACTTCAGAGCCCACCCAGTGCCACCCCTGCCATGGCAGGGACACCTCCCACTGTCCCAGGTGCTCCAACCCCAGTGTCCAGCCTGGCCTTGGGCACTGCCAGGGATCCAGGGGCAGCCCCAGCTGCTCTGGGCACCCTGTGCTAGCCCTGCCCACCCTGCCAGGGAGCAATTCCTTCTATTTATCCAACCTAAACTTCCCCTCTCTCAGTGGGAACCCATTACCCCTTGTCCTGTCACTACAGTCCCTTTCCAACTTCCTTGTGGGTCCCTTCAGATCCTGGAAGGTGCTCTGAGATGTCCACGTAACTAATACCTACCAGAGAAGGTACAGGCATAACCCCATACCCTTCGTGCCTCCTGATCATTAAAGAAAATAAACCAGGAATTCACGAGATATAACGAACTTGATGGCCACTGTGCACCTGGCCTGGGTGTGGCCTCATTTTCTGCAGGGACTGACAAATTCTTCCAGATTTCACCCCTTTTGCCCACCCTGGGAGAAGGGGAGGCTCAGCGTCTGCTGCTTCGACCCCTCATTAATGCAGAGCGTGGATTTCATTACCCTGATTGGCCAATTCTGTTATTAACAAGACATAAATCTCGGCATTAGTTGCTCTCAGTCTTCGGGTCACAGCCCCTGGGAGAGGTCAGCAGTGGATACCCAGCCCAGGTCATGGCCCTCAACCCATTACCTGTCCCATTAGCTGGGGCTGCAGTGGGCTAGGGGTGAGTTCTGGGGCTGGCTGTCCCCTTTATACCCATTTCCAGCTTTCCCTTCCCTCTGCTGGAGCCTTTTGGATTTTCCCCATCATGACTGAGATCCTGTGAGTCTGCCCCTGCAGAGCTGAGCAGAGTCTGAGGGATGAGTACACAGAAATTTATCTGTCCACCTTCACCAAAACCATGACCCCCACCCTCCTGGCCACCCTGCAGTGTCCCAGAAAAAATGGGAATTCATATAAACACAGAGAGAGAAGAGATGGCTGTCACCAGCGTCTTTCTTCCTCCTGCTTTTCCTACCACACCTTCCTTCTTCCCTGCTGCTTTTTCCCTTTCTCCTGTTCTGAATCCGGCCTTGGAGCAAGTTATTTGAGGTTCTCTACAGATTTTGCCATCAGAGCAAACAGCGGCTGAACCTCATGCACTGCTCATATCCTCCCTGCAGCCTGAAGGAGCCCCAGCTCCTTGCACAGCCCATCCCAGCTCCAGTCCCCACCAGCTCGTGACCCGCTGATTTCCTGCCCTGTGTGTCCTTCCCAACCCTATCTGCCATGCCCCGGTGGGTGATGCACCGCAGACCTTAAGAGGGGAAACATTCAGGGCTGGAGGAGATGTGTTTGTTACTGCAGGGACTCTGGACGTCCCCCAGCAGGCAGATCCAGGTGTGTCCCTGCCATGCCACCAGCCACCCCGGGGTGCAGGCAGGGACAGGGGCAGTGTGTGGGTCACAGGGGGTCAGAGCCCCTCAGCACGGCTGCTCCCACTCAGCACAGAGTCCTATCCTGTAACAAATCCACTTCATCTTGGCAAGGCTTTTGTCACCCAGTGGGGGAGGAAGGGCTGGGGGACCAGGTGGCATCCATCCAAAATGGGCAAGCATTTCATTTTTGTCTTTATGGGCACTTTGTCAAGCAGAGCTGCAGGCAGTAACTCTACAAACAGTAATTAACCACAAGCTGTGGGCAGTGTTAAAGTGCTTGCCCCGTAACTTGCTGGAACACAGGAAATCCGAGATGCTGCTAATAGGTTTTCAGAAGCTGAGTCCATTTCTGGCCCAAATCTCTTTGATAAGGCATTCAGATAACATTGTTGATTATTCTCCGGAGCACTTGCTGAACCCTCCTGTGTGAGTCTTGACTGCAAGTACAAACAGAGGTGGCAGGGAGCTGGTGAAACCCAGGGCCCAGTCTGCCAGCAGGAGCTGGTGTTAACCAGAAAAGCAGCTATGCAGCAGCGTAATTAATTCCCTAAAAGGCAAGGCAAGCTGACAGTCCTAATTAAGATGGGGAGTGATGGTCAGGAGGTCCCCGGGCTGTGCACTCCATTTTCTCAGGGATGGTGAAATATGGAGAGATCATCCCCCCTGCCTTCCTGCTGGACGGATGGGAGAGGACACAGCTCCCCTGGATCAATAGCTCATCCCATACCCTGCAGCAGCTGCTCCAGGGAAGCAGAGCAAGGAGAGACAAGTCTTGGTGGAAACAGCAATAACATCCTCCCTGCCCTGCTCCATCCACAGGGAATTTTCCTTCTTCCTTCCTCGGGGTGAATCTTTGATTCGTGGCCCTGGGCATCAAGCGAGAGCATCCAGTGCCAAAGAGGCTGAATCATTCCTCTTTAACTCTGGCTGCTCCAGTTACTCCTCTGGAGGACCATGGGATTTGTTCCACAGTGGTTTGGTTGTCCCAGGTCACAGCAGGGGCTACCACAGGGAAAATATTTCCTGGGAAACTGACTAAGAGCTCACTCTTCAGATTCAGACTCTTGACCCTCTCTGTGCTGGGATGAGCTCTGGAGAGTTTTAGCAGAGTAGGGAACGCCTTGGCCAGCTCCCTCTCTGTCCACAGGGAGAGTTTGCTGGTGCCAAAGGTGGATCTGAGCTGATGCCCTGCCCTTGCCCCAGTCCTTTTTGTCTCTCACCCTCCTCCCTGATTGTGCCTCGCTGCCCAGAGCATTTCTGTCCAGGAGCTCAGAACTGACTGCTCTGGGCATCAGTCTCAGGAGGCGGATGCTCCGTGTTTCTTTCTGACAGTCAGATGTGTTGCCTGTGCTGGTCCTGTTTGATCCTTTCCTTTTAATTGCCATTGTTAAGGTGGTGTTTTGAGGGATCACCTTTCAGAGCTGACAGACAGACAAGCCTGTCAGTCTGTCTGCTCAGCACTCTGTCCTTTCTGCAAACACCCATGCTCTCTAGTGTGTGAGCCAAGGATTAAATGCACAGAAAGAAACAATTCACTGGGACTTGATCTGCAAAGCCCTTTGCAAGTGAAGTTACGGCTGTCAAATGTTACACCATGTAATGCCTGTCTCTATCCTATCTTTGCAATAAAGTGATGACATGGCTCTATTATGAGCTACTCACACAGAAGCTCCCAAACCTCCAGTGCTGGAATGGCATTTCATCTCCTTCCCTGAGGTCTGCACACAGGCTTTGTGCTCAGCGTTTCCCTGGGATGTCTGAGCACTCACACCAAGGCAGAGACATTTTACAGAGAAAAGATGAACTGGTCCAGCCCCGCCCCAGCTGTGTGAGGTCCGGGACACCTCACCCATTCCTGGACAGCCACTGAGCTGTGCCCGCCCCGCTGGCACATTACCTGTCCTTCTCCCAGCCTCAAGGACATTGCAAAGTTGCTTATCAGCCTGTAAATCAGCTGTGGCAATAAACCGCTGGCATCCAGAGCGATAGCTTTTGTACTAATGTACTACTTTGCAATTGCTGTGCAAATCCAACACGTTAATGACACAAATGAATTACAATAAATGAAGACACCGCTGGCCGGGGGCCAGAGGTGACTGGAGACCAAAAAGAAAAATAAAGGAGAAGTTGTTTTTGCTCCTGCCAGTTGCCAGTTGGCAAGTCAGTGATGTGAAATTGGATGTGTTGGATATGGAGCACTTTTGGTGAAGTAACAATTAAATATAACAACAGTAATGGTGTCAGGGATCTGGGGAGGAAAGGGAGGCTGCTGCCCGTGTGGTCAGTGAGGGGAGGTTTTCCAGGGGAAATTAAGGAGGCAAGCGCCTTCATCACTGGAGTGGCAGATTATGTGAACTAGCTCATAATTTTCAGGTAAGAAAAGGTGTTTTCCCTAACATGAAGGATTCACTGCAACCTGGAGAGGGGAACTTCGTCAATTAATTAATTAATTAATCTATTGCTCCCTTTGTCTTTCTGCTTTTAGATCCATCTCCCTCCATTACAGATCCAGCTGTAACTCCGTGTGCTGCCCCTTCTATTGCTGCTCTGTTGGTCTGTGTATTGACAGTGGATACAGAAATCATTGGAAATCTCAGATACTTTATTGTGAGAGATGTGAAGATCTTTATGTTTAGTTTAGCAGAGGAAATGTGGTGCAGTACACAGCATATCAAAGGCAAGAGGACTGTTTAATTTAGTAACAGGAGCAAATGCCTTCTAATTAAAATTAGAATTATTCAAAAGAGAAATACAGCATAAATGTTTAAGGATGAGGAAAATCAGCTATTGGAACAAGTGATCAAGTGAACTGATGTATTCTGTTGTGTGCAAACAAAATCTTCATCATTTGGGAAGTGAAATTATAATCAGTCACATATTACTAGGTTAAAAGTTGAAATAACTTTGTATTTATGTCCCTTGTTCTACCAGAGTCTTACCAGCTGATAAAACTCTTTGGGTGTGAGCTCTGCAGTCACGAGCAGGGACTGGTGATCCAGGCTCCCTTCTATCATCAGCATCCAGTCATATACTGGGAACTGAGCAACAGTGCCGGAGAGACTCTGCTTTGGAAATTCACAGTTTGGGCTTGGGGTGGATAAAATGGACCCAGTTTCTGCTGCTGCTCCTTTCCTTCTCTCTGCAAGGGTTGGACAAGGAGGGGGCAGGATCAGGATAGGAGGTCCTCAGCTGCCTCTGTTGTTCTGGCTAGGAAATCAATTCATTTAAGAATTAAGAAATTAAGACTTCATGAGGGACACAAGCCAGCATTTTCAGAAGGAACTACTCATGAAGACCTTTCGCTCTTCACAACTTCCTGAGGCTGTGGCCAGGTGGGGGTGGGCTTTTTCTCCCAAGTAACAAGCGACAGGACAAGATGGAATAGCCTCAGGTTGTGCATAGGGAAGTTTAGATGGAAAATCTAAACAGGAGAATTTCTTCACTAAAAAGTTTGTCAAGCACTGACACAAGCTGCTCAGGGCAGTGGTGCAGTCACCATAGCTTAAGGCATTTAAAAGCCACGTAGATGTGGGGACATGGGTTAGTGCTGAAGTGGCAGTGCTGGTTCATGGTTGGACTTGAACTCAGGGGGCTTTCCCAGCCTAAATTACTGTGCTTTTATGTGAACAAAAGGACTGTTCTTGATGCTGCATTTACCTGCTTGGTGAGACAGCAAAAATGTTGAGTTCTGCAAGTTCGGTTTTGGAATTGTGTGTTACAGGTGGATGAACAAGTTTTGGGAGATCACCAAACCTGTCCTCAGCCCAGAGCAGCAGCTGCCTGAGGTTTGACCACAGAGGTCTGCCAGGGTCCCCATGGTAAAGCTGCCTGTCTGCAGGTAAACCTGCCCTCCAGCACCTGCTGTGACAGCAGCCAAAGGCACTGCAGGATGGTGGAAGCACAAGAAGGAATTTGTTTGTGAAGACTGCAGCCAGCCCTGCCAAACTCCACGGCTGTTTTTGTTAGGAAACACCTTTTTTTACCACCCCTAACTGCAGATTTTTTCCCCCTTTTTTTTTTTTGCCAAAGGAATATAAATAACACGCTGCACACCAGGGCAGATGTTGGATGTTGAGCTGTTTCCTGACACAGGTCTGCTGGGGCTCCCCCAGCACCTCCCGAGCCCCCATTGATTTAAACACTGCGAGCAGGGAGCGGTTGTAGGAGACAGAAAGTTTCTGTTCAGACCGAGGAGGCAGCTGAAGGCTTTCCCCTCGTGAAACGCCAGCGTGCATCGATGCTTCAGAGCAGCTCCAGGGTTTGCTGAAAACACGCTGGCAAATTCAGCTCAAGTGACGGCTGATGAAGGCTCGCAGCTAATAATGACTCGTTTAGCTGCAGAGCGTGTGCTCCACAAGTGCTGCACAGCTTTTCAAAGGCTGGAGAGCCTCAGCCGGAGCTGCCAAAGGAGTGGCTGTGCCAAGTGGAGCAGGATAATGAGATCAGTAACAGGAATTGTGCAGCCGGGGAAGCGAACACTCAGCCCATAGAGCTGCAGCCCTGGTGCAGCCCTGCGCGGCTCTGCCCCTCCAGAGGCGCTTGCTGCGGCTCCGGCTGCGAGGGCAGGCTTCTTAGGTCCTGTGTCTGCATTTACACTTCCCTCCTCCGTGCCCTCGGTTATTCGGGGCAGGGTTTCCTGGATGTGGCGAGAGCCGTGCCGTTCTGCTGCGGGCAGTGAGGACCCGGCCCGCCGGGCTGAGCCCGTCTGTTCGGGGTGTTTAGGGAATAAAGTGCTCTGTTCCTAGGGCTGAGGTCTGGGATGTTCTTCATGGCCCGGGGACCGTGCTGAGCGCCCTGTGCTGTCTGCTCTGACCTGGGATCGAGCTCTGGAAAGGGCAGCGCCAAATGCTCGGTGAATTTAGGGAACACTTTTGCTGTACCCATCACTCTGGGGCCCCTCAGCAAACCTCTGCCAGAGCTGGGAGAATGCTGAGCTGTCAGCCAGCGTCCAGCCCAAGGTGGGCTCAGCCCCAGCGGTCCGTGTTGACATCTGGAGGATCTCGGCAAGCGAGAGGTGACTCAGCTTTGTCTGCAGCTCGGGAGGTGCTTTGGCTCCATCCACAACCCAATTTACAGCTACTTTAAAAGTCGTTTCTGCTGCAGAGGGATGAAGCATCACTTTCGCTGTTGAGGTGGTGCACTCCTGAACCAGCCGCCGCTCCCACAGCCCGTGTGTGTATGTGTCTGCCGCGGCTCAGGGACCTGCTTCTCGACTGTCAGGACAAACAGAGCCCAGCCGGGCTGCTGGCAGCACCCTCCCCAAAAAAGAGCCCATGGAGCACCCCAAGGGCAGAACTGCCCTGGCAGTGCGGAGTTGGATGGGAGGAGCAATGGCCTCAGGCACCGTGTCATTATCTACAATCTCCAGGCCATCACAAATAGCGCTCGGGGTCAGTGGTCCCCTGCTCTTGCGGAGGGGGATGGAGAGGGCTCCGGTGCCCGGGGAAGGGCTGACTCTATTAGCACACAAATTGCAGGCTTTCAGAAGCTGTCTTCTGAAGGGCTCCTAAATACACTCAGCTCTAACTAGGAAGTTAAAAATGTTAATCTAATTGTCACCCAGACATGTTTGTATTATGTGAGTTTGTCCACTCCTTCAGTCTCTTATTAGCCTAAAACGCAGACACGAGTGTCAGTTTTGACATTGTGTGTTAGGATGAGTGCTGCTATTTTATTTCTCTCTTGTCCTCTACCTGTCCCTCCAAGCTTGACTGATGAGCCCTTTGATGCAATGCCCGATGCACTGGGGTAAGAATGTCACTGAAATAAAAAAGCAGATAAAGGTTCTGGTTATAGGAAAACTACATAAATATTACCTGTTATGATAATTTGTTCCATTGGGTAATTTGCCTCATTCATGGCCCATTATTTTAAGAACAGCACCTGATGTAGGGGGAAAGTATCCTTTACCTTTGCTACTAAGGGGATTTATTCTTAAAAATACTTGGGATGAAACAATGGAGTGAGAATTCAGTGATTTGGGCATGCGGGGATCAAGTCCTGTGATGAAAGTTTGCCTTTTTTTCCCCCAGGGAGCTGGGTAGTCTCAGAGCTGAAATTTGTATTTTTTGTAGTGCATTAATCCTTTACTGGGGAGTTTCAGGCCCCTTCCTTGGCTCTAGGAGGTTGACAGCGTTAGCTAGAATTAAGCAAAGTATTTGTTTGGGCTGCAGTACAGGCCGTGGGGTGCTTGCAGGGAAAAGGAAGAGGAGTCCCAGGTGAGCTGATTTTCAGCTATCGTTTGATTCAGTTACTGTTTGAGCACAAACTTGAAACGCGGGCGGGAGAGTTCGGAAGAGAGGAAAGCCCCAAAAGGGGCAGGGTGGCTCTGCTATCAACGGGAGCCCCGGTTGACTGAACTTCCCTAATGACTGGTTTTTCCTTTCCTGAGGTTATTGGAGGCTCCTCATGAGGCTTCTGTGCTTCCACTGCTTTCCCAGAGTGGAGGGAGCCTTCCCCACACGTAAGGAGTGTTTACCCTGAGATGCTGATACTGTCACTGCAGGATCAAAACCAGGGCTGCACAGCCCCGATAAAGAGGCCAGATGTGCCACTCTAATTAATGCAATTTGCTAAACACTGCCACAATCTAGTGCAAGGCGATAGCGCAGCAATCTTCGGGGCCAGGACGGGCCGTCCCCAAGGCACCCCCAGCTGCTCCAGCTTTCTCCTCCACTGCCATCCTCATACCTTCACAGACTGGAGGGATCTGCAGGGGAGCCACAACATCGAGCACAGAAGGGGCTGGAGGCACCGGGCAGACACCGGAGGAGGCTCAGGGCCGTGTCTGGGGATGGGGAGGGCAGGGGACAGCACAGGCACAGCCCTGCACACGCAGAGCCCTGCACAGACACAGCCCCGGGGCACCAGGACACACGGACAGAGGTGTCTGTAGGACCCCTTCACATCCCCACATGGATCCACACATGCACGGGGTGTGGCACAAACAGCCTGTAACACATTCCCAAAGACCCCCAACACTGTGAGGGCATCAGCGCCAGGCTGGGCACGGCCCCTGAGCCTTCCTCCCCCCAAACAGGGGCTCATCATCCCTCACTGCTCCCTGCCACTGCAGCCCATGCAAGAAACAGAACAGCTCCAAAGTTTCTGGTTAAAACACTTAAATCCCCTGGGGTTTTTCTACTTAAGAACTGGAGGAAGTAAGAAAGAAATAATAATGAGGGAAAAATTAAGAAGTTTCTCTAAAAGCCCACACATTTCAGGGGAAGTGGGAGATTAGAGGCCTGTGATAGATGGGCTAATTTCCCCAACTGACAACCCAGACAATCTCCCTGCAAAAAAACCCAGTGTTTGGGTTTGATTTGTGAATTTGTGCCACTTATTTAGAAAAATACCTACACTTCTTGCTTGTTTCTTTATTTTTATCTTTTTTTTGTTTCTTTTTTTTTTTTTTTAATCAGCATTTTCAACTGAGGACAATTAAAAGGCATCAGAGTGAAGATGAGCAGGAGCATTGCCCTCTTCCATCCTGCTCAGAGAGGGGAATGCTCTTGTTAACTTAAATAAGTTTGCAATTTTAAAATATAAACAGCTGATGAGAACTCTGAGAAATCTTTAAAGGCAGAAAATGAGGAAAAAATACCAAATTCCTGAGAGGATGAGTGAAGGAACATCAGCCCTGTCACCCCTTTCAGCACTGGACAAATGAGAAGGATAAAGGGACATAATTAGGTCTTGGCAAGTAGCACGGGTTTGCTGGGAAGAAAGAGCCAGAACAGCACCAAGGTAGAACATTTCATGTAAAAATCATATAAAAGTGCAGATGTCTGGCTGAGCCTCTCCTGCCATTCCTTCCCTCCTGGGAGAGCAGCATCCTGGGCATGGAGTGGTGATGAGGAATGTGTCCCCTGCCCATGGAACCCTGTCACACCACACCAGGTGAGGATTGATTTGGGGCACATCTGGGATCACCCCTGGGAGGAGACAGAGAATGCTGAAGGTTCTGTTTCACTCGGGTCCTGCTCGGTGTCAAAGACTCTGAGAGACCCCAGCCCTCCTGTGCAGATGGCCTCAAGCATCTTTGGAAATAGGAGGGAAGCTCCTGGGCCACTTGCTTACATTAAAAGGCCTTTTTGGGCCATAATGCTTGTGTTTGTTGTCAGAAATGATGCTTGTGAAGGCAGAACTCTGTCTCTGTGTGTGGCCACACACATCCTCCTGTGTGTGTTTTGCTGCACAGCACAGAGTCCAGCCTCCAAACTACAAAGTCACAAACCCTTTCCTACTCCACCACACTGGTTTCAGGAAAATGCTGCCTTTCAAGTAGGGATAGGAAATTAAAGGAAATTAATATGTTACTCAACAAGATTAATTAATTAGCTAATGTGAATACATTACTTAGGATCAGTAAAATCCCAGATAACTTTTTATGGTGGAGGAAATATGGTCTAAAGTGGTTTGATTCCAACCCAATAAAAGTAGCATTCATCAGGGAAGCTGATCTGGAGGGAAAGGTGCAGAGAGGAGCCAGGTGCCAGCAGCTACCTGGTAATCACAGGAACAGGGTGGAACAGGTTCCTGCCCACCAGGATGAAGGACTAGAGGTTACCAGATCATAAAACACAGGAGTTCATAAAGTTTCTGAGTCCTGAAGGCAGCCCTTAAAGTTAATATCATGCAGTATCCGAGCCATAACAACAAGTCATCTAGAGCCATTTATTATTCCACGAGAGTCACCCACACCACACATATTCCCAAAGTCCTTTAATGTCTTAGGAACATTCTTCTCATCTAAAGATTTATGGGAATATTATTGCATCTTAAGGAAATACCAATCAATTATTTTAACGCTAATTTCTGCCATTTTAATAACTCTCTCTCCCGAGGCACAGAGTGACCACATTTGAGAGTGTAGCTGTTAAGCTGCAGGAGATGTCATTTCCCCGGGGTAATTGGACATTGTGCCCGTCCTGCTGTCGATAACGGCTGCATTATACAACAGTAGTTGTGTGTTAAATTGCCATGTATTTCATATTATAGCCCTGTGTTATCCTCTAAACATCCTCTGGAAACCTTTTTACATGTTATTCTGTGCAGAGGAATGGTTTGACACCAAATTCATTGTGTTTCCATCTCAACTAAAGGTGCTGACATTCCCCTGAAGTGCAGCAGAACCCGGGTGCTTCATTGCAGTCAGCTCTCTGAAAAATTACTCTCCTCCTCAAAATGGATATGTAGCCCTCAATGCTTTTAAGTTACAGCTGACTGTATTCTCTTGTCTAAAATGGACTTTTTTTTTTTTTTTTTTTTTTTTCTCCAAGCAAACCAATAGATTATATTAAAACCCCTGAAGAAATTACCTTTAGGTGACTTTGAAAATCCGAGCCCAAATTCATCATGGTGATTCCTTAGGAGGCACCACATGTCTGAAAGTTACACTTTGCCATTTGATTGTGAGCAGTATCTATCCATCTCTGCATTTCCCTCATGCATCAGTGGAACAGCTCTTTCCCTAAGGACAGCTCCTGCACGCTGCTGCCTCCAGCACCCCTCTGCAACAGGGCCTTTTGCTTGTCATTCATTAACAAATTAATCCTGTCCTCCTGGACTGCTGGGTTTCACTGCTGGCACCACTGACCAGATGGAAAGTGACAAGTGGAGTGAATGGTGGCACCTCTCCTTCTCCTAATGCATTAGGTGCCCTTCAGTGAAAACGCTCTTAGAGCAGTGAACAGCTTCCTCAGTGCTGTGACACTGATCAGTCGGGACCGGGGCACTCAGAGCTCTCTGTGCAGGAAAACCAGGCTGGGACACAGCACGTGTGGGCTGCAGAAAGGAGGAGGGGGTCCCCTGATGTCAGAGACCACCTAGGAGGAGCACTCTGCCTTCCTGGTCAGCTCCGTGCTCCGCTCCCCTCCTGCTGATCCTGGCACTCCAATCTTGATCTTCTCTGAAATTCAAGGACAGGGCTTTTCCCTTCCATGGACAGAGGGGCTTGAGGACTTACCCTATCTTTTCCAGTGGCATTCATTTTAACACCCTTTCTCGTCTGGGTTAGATAACTGCAGCCCCTTCTTGCAGCTGAGGATTTCTGGGCTCCTAATTGCATTTACTTGTTACTTTGAACTATAATTCTTGCTCCATTCCTTATTTTTGAAATGAAATGCCCTAAACTGGAGACACCCTAAATAACACAGAAAACAATCCGGAGAAGAGAGATTATGTGGGTACCTCAGAGTGGCCTCCCAGTATCTGAAGGGGCCTGAAAGGAAGCCAGAGAGAGCCTGGAATGACAGGACAAAGGGGAATGGCTTCACACTGACAGAAGGAGGTGTTAGGGAGAAATCTTCCCTGGCAGGGTGGGCAGGCCCTGGCACAGGGTGCCCAGAGCAGCTGGGGCTGCCCCTGGATCCCTGGCAGTGCCCAAGGCTAGGCTGGACACTGGGGCTTGGAGCAGCCTGGGACAGTGGGAGGCGTCTGCCCATGGCAGGGGCCAGAAATAGATTATTTATTTATAGGTCTTTGTTTTCCTTTCAACCCAAACCATTCTGGGATTCCATGATTCTGTAATACTGGGCAGCCTGGATGCAGGTACTGATTATTTTTGTAAGGGATGCAGCACCTGGAATGGATGGGAACCCGGCACGACTCAACAAACAGCACACAAAACTTTTGTGGGTCACACCCATGGGATGGAGAGTTTTCATTTCCGAGTCAAGCTTTGCAAACCAGGAAAAATGCAATCAGAACACAGTGCACCACCTCCCTCAAACCGTGCAGCTGACTGCATTTCACTGATACATTAAATGACTGCAGGGAATGAACCAACAGCTGTTTGCACTGTTGTAGATAAGGTGTCACTGCCTCCCTTCCAGAGCAAAAGGTCTTTTTCCTGGGAGTTGTATCAAGGGAATCAAATTGTGTGAACAAGCACAAAGAGACAGAGAGAGACATCTGCCTTGGAAGTTGCAGCTCTCTGGGCTGATGCTTTGGGCTGTAGGAAGATCTGTTGCTTCATTAACAATAAAGGAGAAATCTGGAGTACCCGGGCTGAGCCTTGTCATGGAAAATCCTCAGCGGTCAGGAGCAGCAGGCAGGGACACAGTTTGCTCTCCTAGCTGAGGTTTTGCTTTTTTGGTTGAGATTTGGCTTTTTTGGCTGGAATTTTGCTTTTCCAGCTGAGGTTTTGCAGTCTTTCCAGCCTGAGAGGAATTAAAGTTGGACACCAAGGTCTTTCAAGTAAAAGCTGTCTGAGCACAGGTCTGGTAGTGCTTCCCTTTTGCAGCCAGCAGTCCAAGTGTTTTCCTATCTGCACAGCCCTGCATCAACAGCAAAGTGAGGAAAATGCCTCTACTCTTCAAAGGGCCTTTTTTCTCCTTGATTCAGTACTTTAAAGATGGTGGTTACAGTGTATCTCTATAGGCACTTCCTGCAAAGCCAGAATTTGATATTAAAAGCATAAACGGTGCTGCCTCTCTCATCTTAATGGTGGAGAAGGCATTGATCTTGCTAAACAGGGAAGGTGGAGAAAGGATAAACAGTTTATGGAAATGCCTCCCTACTTGTTTTTCTATTCAATCATTCTATATTTTGAAGCTAAAAATGATAAAACCAGAAAAAAATAAAAAAAAAGATCAGTCTTACAGGCAGTGGAGGAGAGGTGTAATATTTACTATCAAAATTTGGACCTACAAAACTCTGATGCAGTGTAAAATATGTGAGATTCCTTCAACCAACTCCTAAAATAGAAGAAGCAGTAACAGTCCTTCTAGAAAAGATGGTGTCTAACAGCTACTGGGACCGTTCTTATCCAGTACCAAAAATTATTTGGATAAGAAGCTTTTCCTAATTTTTCTAGACATAGACTTTTACCATTAGAATCCCAGTTTAAATCATGAACATCCCAAGATGACGACCCAAATGTCCTGGTTGAAGAAATGAAAACTGAATTCTGCTCCTGCCAGTCCCCAACTCTACATTAAAATGGGAGCATCAACTGAAATATCAAACCATCCAGAACTTGCCAAACCAGTGGAAATGTTGTCACTTCCCTCCTTTTCAGTGAATTTAGTTATCCTCAGATTTCAAGGAAGATGGGGACTTTCCGCTTTATTGCGAGATTTGTTCTACTTCTGAAATAAATCCTGTTGTGCTCTGCAAACGGCACATCTGCTGCCAGTCAGAAACCTGGCAGTTTATGGTGCTCCTGAAGAGAGATTGCACTCACTGGAATGTTGTCAGGTGGGAAAATTCTCCTGGAGTGGGGTGATTCTGCAATATCTACAGTCAAACTGAGGAACAGGCAGATGGACTCTGTGCAAACATTTTTTGCTTTCCTTTCACTGTTCCTGGATTTGGAGCCTCTTTTTCCTTGGTTTGAGTTAATGCACTGTAACAAAGTTGTGGCTTGGACTAATTACATTTCCATGTCAAGAACACCAGTCCTTGGAGTCCTCCCTGCTCCTCTGGGAGGGCACTCAGCTGGCAGGACCCAAACACTCCCTTCACTGATATAATCAAGATGCTGCAGCCACGCTGACAGGCTGCACCCGAGATGTTTATTCACATGTGTGTGATGTTATTAACTCATCCCACTGGCTGCAAATGCGCTGGAGAGCTGTGCAGGGGCCTGGCTTTGGTGAACCAGCGTGGCTGGATTGTCTGTGCAGCAGCTTAACCTTAACCTGCCAGCACCACGCCTTGTCAGAGCCCTGCTCCCTTGTCATCCTGGGAATACTGCAAACAGTCTTTTATTTAAAATGCAAATACTGCCTGTAAGCAGCCACATCTCTGCCTTATTTGAAGCATTTTTGCCACTGTTGGCTCAAAGTCGGTCTTGATTCCCATCAGTTGATGGAACTCCTCCTTTCAGATGGGGGCAGATATCCAAGTGCAGACAGAACAGCACAGTGCTGGGAAAATGAGACCCTGCCAGGCCAACCTCTGGTTTTGGCACAGGATGTCCCTGTCCAGCCCATCAGACTGGCCTCAGCTGAGTGAGCCTGCAGTGTGGGTGTGACTGAGGGCAGAGTGTGGCCCAGGGGGAGCAGAGGGGGATCTGCCAAGGGCATCCCTCAGCCAATGATTTTGCTGTGGGATTTCTGCTGCTCGGGGACACAGTCACATGTGAGCATCAGCAATGAATCTCTTCGTTCTTTAATCGAATTAGTGTCAAACAAATTGGGTTTTGGGGGCCCCTTCCCAAGGTTTGCTAACCCACTCACCCCTGCCTTTGTTTAATATATCAAGGGCAGAAATAGGAGACCTGAAGAAGAGAACACTTTAACTGCTTGCCTCTTCACTCGCTTTTCTTTCTTTCCCCCAAGGACAGTGTGTGGGACTCCCTCCTCTTCACGGCTGTTTCACCTTCCCCTTTAGCTGTGGGAGGACAGATGCCCTTGGGGAGGATAAACAGGAAAGGCCAGGCTGCCTCTGCTGTTAAACCACTGCTGCTCTCTGCAGTTAACAGCCACAAATCCTGCCCTTGGGTCTGGGCAAGACCCTTCAGGGAGAGGAAACGACCTAAAGCTGAAACACCCTCTGAGCAGCCTGGCCGCAGACCAGCAGGAAAAGCCAAGGGGTTTTGCTATGGGAATGATTTCCTGGGACCATGGGAAAAAGCCATCCCCTTGAGGCCAAACATGGGGGTCTTTCAGATCTGCACTCCCAGCAAGGGGCCATGAGAATTCAGCCTTGGCCTTCACTTTTGTCATGACCCAAAGCCTAGCAAGACAAGAAATGGGCTTCCTTCTGTCTGCCCAAATGCAGAGCACACTCTGGGTGAAGTGCACTGAGCAAGGTGCTGAGTGGGGACACCCTGCAACAGCCAGGCAGGACAAGGGATCCTCCTCTTAGAGCCAGCAGGAGAAATTTACAGCCTGGCAGCAGGGAGACCTGGCCCAGGGGGTACCAGGTGTTGAGGTCTCTTGTATGGACACTAGATTTGTTAGAAAATTGATCTGGTTTGCAAAGTTAGGAATGTTTTCCAATGGATCTAAGGCAGATTGAGGGTTCTGGTATAAATTTATGTCTCTGAGCCATTTCAAGCAGCAGGTATTTTGGATTTTCCTTCTTGCAGCTCTGCTGGAGGTGTTGGGTGAGCCCTGTTGCACCAGGTGCCATCAAACAAACAGGAAGAGCTGTCTCTTGTTTGATATGTGTGATCTGAGCTGAGCAGATCCTGGCTTGAGAGGATTCTGTGACTCACCAACAGCCCTGGGGCATAAGACACGTCTGACACCATTCCATGTCCGTGCCCACCCACATGGAGCAGCCCTTCCCAAGCTTCTGACAGCTGATCAAACCTGTGGCCTTTGAAAACACAGGCAAAGCAGCTGCAGAGGCTGAAACTTTGTGTGTGCTCACACTGATCTGAGTACTAATGACAACAGGAATGCCCAGGACACACACAGCAGCTCCTGGGCAGCTGCAGATGTGCCCCAGCTTGCGGAACCAGGTGAGATCAAACCTCTCTGGGCTTGATGGTCGCATGGCTTCGTCGGTGGGAGACCCCATTGTCCTGACACCTGGTGACCAGGTGTGTGAGCTGCGGGGCCGTGTGGAGGGCTCCCAAAACTGGGAGTGCTGAGTTGTGTCTGAGGCTCTGGGAGCACCCGCAGCTCCCACACGGAGTGAAAGTCACCAGGGCCGTGCCTGCTATTAACATTGAGAGGGTAATCTCCCCTCACACTGTAAATGCTAACTACTCTGGCATGCCCCTGACAGCTATAATTGTCTGTAGCCCTGTAAAAAATAACAGCCATCTGGCAGAGAGTGCTGCTGCTGCTGCTGCAGGAGGAAAAGGGGGACGGACACCAGCAAGACACCAAAGCAAATCCCCCAGAACAGGTTACCCCGGGGCTGTCTGGCTGCCTGGCAATCTGCTGCTGGCCCTCTTTCCAGCTGCTTTCAGTGTCATGGGAGGAGCATCTTCTCGTGTCAGCCTTACAGCCAGCGCAAGACCGATCAGAATTTATAACAGACAGGCAGGCAGAAATACTTGTGGTTCACTGGAACTGACAAACTGATAAAAAGAGCTGCCCTGGTAGACATCAAACCCATGGGCTACACAAGAAACCTTGCTCAGTGTGTGAAAAAAGTGTATTGCCTTGATAATATTGTGTTGTAGATCATCTGGCACTTGCAAGGAACAACCTGCCTGTTCCTCAGCATCTCTGGCTCTCCTCATCATTACAGCCCTTGGAAAAAATGGCATATTAAGTGCAAAGACCAACAGTCCTGGAAAGGAAACGATCCCTATTATTCACAGAGCCAGAGCACCACAGGCAGCCAAATGCCAGCTCCAGCCTCTCTTGGCTTTATCCTCATCCATAGAGATCTTTCCTGGGCAAAGGAGGAATCCAACTCTGACAGGCTGTTATTCACTGCCCTTTCTGATAAGGCTGCTAAAAAACCTGTGGAAAATGTGGGGACCAGGAAAGCAGGATAATTTTCTGGCAGGATCCATCCCAAGACTCTCTGCACAGCCTCACCACTGGCAGTGAGCTGGAATAATGTACTCAGTACTGTCTGCAGTGAATTTTGGCCTTTGCTGCAATGACCTCACCTGTGGAGAGAGGGCAGAAGGATGTGGAAGGGGGAAAATCCCCTGGCTGGAAAAGATCACTAAAACCATGGAGTCCAACCGTTAACCCAGCACCCCCTTGTTTGCTGCTGAGCAACCTGCTCCACATGAAGTGGGAGCAGCAAATAGGGGGAAATGCACTTGGGACAGAGAAAGGTGTAACAAAAGCTGCACATATTCCCATCAGCCTAATGGCAGGTCACAACTCCCAGCTCGCAGGAGAAGAGCAAGGCCAAGGGTTTCTTTTCAGAGGAGCTGAGACAATAGTGACAAAGGGCCACACAAGGTCAATAACATTTTAGCAGCTCATGTCAGCCGGGGAGCTGGTCCTGGTCTGTCATCTCCGTGCTGCTCCCTGACAACTGAGACCGGGAGGCACAATACACCATCTTAAGCTGCACCAAGGGAAATATAGGCTGGATATCAGGAAAAAGTCTTTTACAGAAAGGGTGATAAAATACTGGAATGGTCTGCCCGGGGAGGTGGTGGAGTCACCATCCCTGGAGGTGTTTCAAAAAGACTAGTTGAGGTTAGGGGCGGGTTGGGCTTTATGATATCAGAGGTCTCTTCCAACCTGGTGATTCTGACTCTGATTCTCTTCACCAAGCCTCAGAGCCCTCCCGTGCCCCCCGGGCTACTGAGGAAGCTCTGCTGCCTTCCAGCACGGGGCTGCTCCCTCCCTCTGGTCACTCTGGGCTGTCACAGCCTCTGCCCACACCCTGAGCCTTCAGCAGCCCTTCCAGCCATTCTGCACTGGGGAGGGAGAGAAACTCAGCCGCTGGTGACTGCCGACAATGTCCCAAGAAGTGCCGGGAGCTGGCAGGCAAACTTCCTGTGGTCCGGCAGTGGAGGGGCAGTGCTTGACAGACATTTCCACAGTTCTCTGAACAGCCAGGCATGGATCCCACCTGAGCCATTCTGAGGAACACCCCACACTGCACAGCCCTACTTATGGAAACCTCCCAGATGCATCGACCTCCTCTTGCAAGTGAAGTCACGCTGCCAGCAGCAAAAAAGGAGGTGTCTTCAAAAATGGAGGTGCCCTCACTTGCAGCCCTTGATTCCTTCCAGAAACTGATGGTCCATGCTGTAATTCCTGGAATGGAAGCACCCAGCCTTCGTGCTCCTCATTGGAGCCACTTTCCAAAGGCTGTGTCTGCCAGCAAAAGAAATGTCTGCAGTGTGAAGGAACTGTTTATTCTGGGTTTGTCTGGGGTGAGAGAAAGCTCTGAGCAACAAGGGATTAGGGGGGTCCCTTGTGTCCTTTGCTGATGCTGCCCATGTTGGCGGCCACTAGCACACATCCACATTCAGGCTGTGGGGCATGGCAACAGCCACCTGCTCCTGGGGCTGGGCATCACCGCCAGGAGTTGCTCTGAGCAGATTTTGGGGGACAGTGTTCATGGGGAGAGGGGCTGAGTGCATGTCTGTGCGGGGAAGGCAGGGTAGAAGGGGAGGGAGGAGAAGAAACAAGAGTAAACACGGCTGGGAGGAGTTTCAAAGCCGGCAGAGGGCCTGGAAAAGGACAGGCTTTGAATTTTGCATGTTCTTTTAACTTGGCCTCTGATTTGAAGAGGCCCCCCGAAAGCCTGGTAAGCCTCATTGAACTTGAAAAGCTACAAGCTTCCTTTCTTTCCCCATTTGCTTTGTCTTTTCTTATTCATTCATGAGAGACATTGCTCCCACTCTGGCCCTTGCTGCAGAGAGGAGCCAGCCCAGTCCCAGTGCTGCAGAGCAGCAGCAATGCCACATCGAGTATCAGCAGTGATGTCCATGGAGTATCAGCAGTGATGTCATGTGGAGCAGCAGTGATGTCATATGGAGCAGCAATGTCGCATGGAGCAGCAGTAATGACACATGGAGCAGCTGTGATGTCCTGTTATAAATTATTAGAAGGCAATTAAAAAATAACAGAATTTATTTAGTAAATTTCCAAACCCAAATTTAAAAGCCAAAATAAATTCGGACAACATCGATCGAATGCTGGGTGTGCAGAGTGACAGTAACAAAGGTGCCATCTAATCTCAGCCACACACACCGAGCCCCAGTGTAAGGTTTTTATACAGTTTATTTTTCCAGAGGCTATGTCCATTGAAAGTCCAAATATTCATGTATTTCTTTACTTCCAGATGAGGTCTTGAAAGGGGTTCCCTAAGTGTGAAAAGACGTTGATAGTCTTCCTGGATCTCGTCTTTGGGGTGCTGCTTTGATCATCCTCCGGATCCCCTATGAAGATTGATATCAGATGTCAAGCAGCTGTGAAGTGGAGGCCCATCATTGATGAATGTGCCATCTCCAGTCCAGCTATGTAATTTCTGTTGCAAATATTGTGGTTTCACAGCTTGCACCACAGGTCTTGGAAGCTCAGAGATGCCCTGGAGTAGCTTTTTAATAGACCAAATCTTTGATACATGAATTTATCCATTACATTTACCACAGTCCCGTGGAGCAGCAGCAATGCCACATGGAGCAGCAGCGATGTCACATGGAGTAGCAGTGATGTCCCATCACACCCAGAGAGCCCCCACAAAGGGCAGGAATGGTTGATGAGGTGCTGCAGAGCAGCGATAGTCTCACTTTGAGAGGGAAAGTCTCACTGAGAGCAGGGAAAGTCTCAGCTCCCCCAGCACTGCTGCAGGCTCCAGAGGGTCCAGTCCCAAACATTTCCCAGGGTAATGAGCCCAGCTGCCCAGCGCTGCACAGTCACACCCTTTCTGTGGCTCTCCTGTGGGTTTTGCATAACTTTGCCCACTGCCATGATATCAAGTCCTGTCCCCACCTTGCTGAAGGGTGGAGCTCAAGGCTCCATTCCTGCATACTGAGGAGCTCTTTGTGAGCTGTGCCCTGTGCTGATCCAGACAGATCCAGGATCCAGGAATGGCTGCACTGCATGTCCCTAAATCCCACCACATCAGGTGATGGGATTTATCAGGGCCAGATCTAGTTGTTACTTTCAGTGAGGATAAAGGTGCACCCACCATGTAACACTGCTTATCCTACTGGGAAGGGGAGATAAAACCCCCCAGGTGTCCCAACACACCTCAAGGAGAGTATTACACTACCACTTATAAAGAATCATCCTTGTCCATGCCATTGCTCAGTGCTGACCCCTCACAGAGGGTGTTTACAGCCAGATCTTCTCCTGCAAGCCACAAATAAAAGTGAGAACTTACAGCCAGGTGCACCTTTCCTGATGAATATTGAGCTAAAAGGCAGCTTCCTGCAGCACTTCTCCCGTTGTGAGTAGGGAGAGGGTGAGGGTTTGGAGACTCTTGATAAACAAGTAAAAGCTCAGATATAATGAGAAAACCTTTTGTGACATAAGGACCTCTGCATGTCAAGTAAATTCATTATATACCAGCTTGGCTGGTAATCTGAAGGCCTCCAAGTGTCTGGTGCAATTACACCGAGCTGGGGGAGGCTGTACAGCTGTGCTTCCCTGCTCATAAAATACTGCCAGAGTAACAGCAAGGGCTGACAGGAAACTGAGGCCTTTCCACTGGGCCAGGCAAAAGCCCCGTGGAGTTCGAGGGTTCATGGGACACTTTGAGTTTGGAGTTCACAGGGTTCCCAATGCAGGGAGAGTTCACAAGCTTTTCCTCAGAGACCTAAACCCGTGGGGATTTCTCCTGCCTGCTGTCCCTCCCCTTCCACAGGGAGATCTGTTAAATACACAGAAGGGGACTTCAAAGCCCACTCTAACGATAAAAAATCAGGGCCAGCTCTGGTAAATTCAATGTATTTACCCCAAACAGTCAATCTCAGTGTGTTTTTAACCTGAGCCTCAGTGCAGGGGCCTGTCCTCACCTCCCCATGGCAGCACTGCCTGAACATGTGGGATAACCACAAGTGTGGGATCACCACAACAGGGGGCAGTGAATTGCCAAAACATGGAAAGAGTAGATACCCAGGGAAACCAAATAATCCTATATACACATATAAATAGCATCCCATAATATTCTGCACATTCAGGCTCTGTGTAAAGCAAGACTTTCTTCCTCCAGTGGCTGGAAAATGAACAAACTCCCAGCCGTGCCCACCTCCCCAGTGCCTTGGTGCATGTTATGCCACTCCTGACTGAGCTGGAGACCAGTGTCACTGGTCTGGTGTATGAGCACCAATTTAGCCCCAGTCCCAGCTCAGTTATGGTCATGGGACACCTGAATCCCACAGCAGCCACCCCAGTTACTTCTCTAGGCCAGAGAGGGATCCTCCAGACGTGAGTGCCCACCCTATGGGACTCCTGAGGGTTCCTACCTGTCCCGGCCCTAGAGACACACTTAACCCTTTCTTCCTTTTCTTCCACTTGAGGCTTGCCTGTTCTTGGTGAGGCAGGGCCTGGGTTGCCTTTCTAGCTCAGGTTTTTGCATTTCACCTGTAGATTTACTCCTGCTCCCCTGAACCAGCACCACAGCCCAGGGGCTGGGGATGTGTGCTCTGTTCCTCAGCTTAAACCTCTCAGTCAAACTTTTCCTTTGAACCTTTTCCAAAATGACATCAGATAACCTGACAATTGTTTCCTGAGAGGAAAGAAACAGCTTCTGCACAGGATATTAAACCTCCTCTTCCCAGGTGAGACAAATCCTGGGACCTGCACGCTTCCCCCTCTGTTGCAGCACCCTGAGCCCCCAGCCCTGGGCACCCAACGAGGCCCTGGAAGGAAAACTGAACAGGAAAAGACATTTCTCCCATGCACAAGAGGATCTCTGTAATAACACCAAGCAGCAGGATGAAAAGATTGAATCCAAATTGCCTTTTCAGAGTTCCCTGTTAGGATGCCTCACACTGGTACTGAATGCCTGAAGAGAAGCACATACTGGCATTAAAATTTCCATTATTTTGAATTTTCATTGATTAACTTGTAAAAAGTAGCAACGTGTTCTTTATTTACACTCAGCTATTTGTGCTGTATATTGGATTAGATGAATACCTGCTTCTACTAAAGTTATGGCAATAATTTAGGGCTTCATCCAACTCAAGAGGAAATTCCAAATGAAAAAAAGAAATTTTATTTTTACTATGGATGAATGAAATTGTGTTTGGCTCTGAAGGGTTGTCTGTCTTCATTATTTTAGTTTAGGCTGGATTAGATTAAATTAGATCAGATTGATGGATGAGGAGAGGAATGGAAGGACAATATATTCCCTTTTTAAAGAGTAATATGCAAAAAAACTGGAGGCAGAGGAATTTCCCATGAATATAAGTCTGAATAAACTTAGACGACCACGGTGGACTCTAACCCTGAAATAGTTAGAGATTCATTTTAGGGCATGTGTATCTGGTGTTCCATACCTTGTACTCCTTCACAGTATTTCTATAGCACAAAATCATTCCTATTGAAAGATGTCCTAGTGGATCTCTTCCTGAAAAGTTCAAAGATTTTCCAAACAGCAGCATTTGGCAGCAAAACCCTCCTTGGCTCAGGAGATATCATTGCTTTGCAGACTTTTTCCTTGCTATGCCTAAATTTCAAATGATTTTTTGCCAACTCGGAAGTACATCTGTCTGCTCCTGCACAGAAGGGAAGAGGATTCTCTGCAGTAAGACAACACCTAGAAGGCAATTCTGAGCCCCACCAAGGAGTTTTCCAGCTCCTCAGAACAAAGTGGTTGGCTTGGCTTGGAGACCTCAGTTAAATAAAATTTCAGAATTCCATTCAGTTGACTACAATTGGGAGTTTATGACAGAAAATCCATTCCTCTTCCAAAACTGAGCAGTTTAGAAGCAGGAGACACCAGCTGGGATTTCAAAGCTTTTTTTTTTTTTTTTTCCACTGTGCATACTAGAAAGATTTCCTCTGTCCAGACTCATCTGAAAAACTACCTGCAATTCAAAAGGTGCTGAAAATTTAGTCCTAACCTGAATTATCAACACACACTCAGCTTCATAAATCTTTTATCTGATATTTAATCATGTCTGAACACCAAGAAATGCACATTACTGAAAGGGGAATGTCTAACCACTCCCAAAGGTGGCCTTGCCTTGGGGTTTTTTGCCAGGCAGGCATTGTCTAGCAAATGCTGAGCTATTTCCTGTCCCACTTCAGCTGTTTCCTTTGTTAGTCACTTCTCTGGGTAGATGTAGACCATGGTCTCTGACTGTGAGCTAGCAATTCCATGAATTAATTCCCTTCGCCATCCAAATAGTGACAATCTTTCCTTCACTGAATCCTGCTCTGAAGCCAGAAAATGAGATGGTGTAAAACTCAATTTATTGGCTCTGAAGGGGTTTAGATTTTATTTCTGAAGACTATTAAAAGTACTTTTTACCTGGAAGTGAATGACCCCAGTTGTAGCTAAGTTGCAGTGGCTGTGAATGGTGCCTGGTCACAGCTGAAAGCTCAGGATGTCCTGAGCCACCGTGCCAGGGGAACACTGGGGATGTACAGGGATGGATGGGCTGAGTGCAGGATTGCCTGGGGATGTACAGGGATGGGCCTGAGTGAGTGCAGGATAACCTGGGGATGTGCAGGGATGATTGCATGGAGGGCTGAGGTACCACAGCAGATCCCAGACCTGCTGCAGGGAATGCCACGGGCCGGGAGCTGCTCCTTCCCAGGATGTGCAGCTCCCTGCAGAGATTTCCTCCCGCAGGAACCGCCCTGTGAGCCCCGGGCAATCCGTGGCTCACAGACCCAGCACAGCCCATCCCTCCTGCCGGCTCCCCTCACTCACACTCAGAGCCCCGGCTGGAAAACCTGGGCTCTTGTCTAGACAACACTTCCTTAATCTCTGAGTCACACTGGGCAAAGGACTTCTCAGAAGCTCGTTTTGCGGCAGGACCCTCTGCCTGACAGAGGAAAATCCTGCGGGATTCATGGAAATTTCTGCCGAGCAGATGGAGGGAAACGCGGTGTGAATGGCCTTTGATTAAGATGTTTTGTCTACTTTAAGTCAGGCTATCTGCAGAAGTACCAGGGGAGCAGATGTGCCTGATCTTATCACGCTTGGTTCTGCCACAGCCTTGCTTAAGGCTAATGAATAAAAGATCGATTTCTTGGGATGAAATGAGGGAAAGAGGGATGACCTGAAGGGAAATACTGAGTTGTATGTTGAGTCATACAACTTGTCACACTACCAAATAAAATCCATACTTTTTATTTTAATGGGATTTCTGAGGCTTTCACACTATTTGGTTGTGAAGAAAGAATGAGTTTCAGTGGAGAAAGCACCAACGGGTTTGTGTCCCCAGTGCTTAAAACTGTGTCTTCAGTGTGATACAGTTACATTAAAAAGATCATCCCTGGCCCTGGGAGATGCATCACCTGGGGAAAACCACCAGCACAATTCAGGTGAGTCCTTTTCCATGCCTGGAATCATGGAATCACAGGATCACTGAGGTTGGAGAGCACCTCCCAGACCATCATTTCCAACCTGTGACCCATCACCCCTTTCTAACAAGACCAGACCATGGAAAACCCCATCCAGTCGTTCCTGGGGCCCCTCCAAGGATGGAGACTCCAATTGCAACTCCAAGGTGCAGCTGGAGCTCTCATGACCAGGAGCAGGACCTCTTTCCTGTCTCCAGCACCAAGAACTTTTTGTATCTCTGAGACTTCTCTTGCCCAACTGAAATGGCCTCAGTGCAATCACTGTTCCACTCTGTGCCTCTGCTATTCTCTGCTCCTTTCCATGGTGGTTTCACTCAAGAACTGCCTCAAGAACCCCTTTAAGCATGAAGGGAACATGTCTAAAAAATGAAGTATCTCCCTCTTTTCAAGGAAATAATTTTGCTGACCCTGCTCTGCTGCTCTCTCATTGCTTGTTAGAATGGCTAAAAGCTGGAGAAAATTTGGCAGCCAGGAGGAAGGCTCTGAGAGCCTGTCATATAGTGAAGCAGGAGAGGAACATCACAGAGCTGAGCACCTCATGAACTTGGGGAGGATGGGGAGAAGGGAGGGAGCCAGGAGCCTCTTCCTGGTACTCCATAAGCCTCAGCACCCACAGGAGCCTTTGCTTTGCTTTTCAGCCTTGCAAATTTTATTTCTTCAGAGCACAAGGAATTATATATCTTCCATGTTTTGTTCTTTGGGGTCCAAAGCAGCGAAACCAACCATTGAAACATCTCTGTTCTGCCAGCCAGGTTCTCTGGAGACCCGTTGCTGATGTGCTCCTCTCAGCAGCAGTATTTCTGGAAGCCCAGCACGTACATAAAGTGTTACTGTGTGTATCAATTAAACCAAATCACGCAGACCAATGTGAAACCACACAGGAAATGAAAAGTTAAGCTCCCCTAACAGCTCCCATCCGCCCTCCTTTGCGGGAGCCCCTGGAGCCACAACGAACGTGGCCACCACACGCTCCAGAGAGGCTGCAGCAACTTTATCCCTGCTTTTAGAGGGGCTTCAGCACCTCCTGCCTCTCCCAGAGCGCAGTGTGCCAGAGCTCTGGGGTCTGGAGCCAAAGGGTCTGAGTGCTGTGGGGCTGGGCTGGAGGGTGAGGTGGCAAACAGTACCTGTGGGGGTGATTTGCTCTGTTTTTTTTAATATCAAATAATTCTGGTTTGTGTTAAAAAGGTGAACTCAACTCTGCATATTCTGGTAGACACACCAAACACCCACGTGGGTTATGAGATGGAAAACATGAAGGGCAACACCTTCAGACTGGAGGAATTCAAAGCAGAAGCTGATGCTGCCAAAGCAGGAAAGGAAACTGGTTCACTCCATGAATTAAGTCCACACGTACAGCCCTGTTTACGGCAGGGTCAGTTGTGATTGCTGAGGATTTGACATCAACTCTCCATCACACAAGGACCCTGTCCCTGTATTTTTCTTCAGGAGAGCCCTGCTGAGGGGACAAACCCCCTCCTGTGCCAGGCCACACCTGTGGGAGGGGGCCATGTTCCCGTGTCTTTTCCTCCAGGGAGAGAGACCTTTGCTTCTCCAAAGGGCAGCACGTGCTGCTCCTCGCTGTCACCTCCTCGACAGCCACGCCGTGCCCAGCAGGCCAGGGAAATCTGGGCTTTCCCCTCTGCCCTGGGATCCTGTGGTCCATCCCTCCTCAAGCCTCCTCAATTAAAAACTGAGGTTGCAGCTTGTCCAAAATCATCTGTGGCTAACACACAGCCAGCTCAGCTTTGGGGAGAGAAATTCTTGACTACATTCCCGGGGCTGAAATGGAAGGCAGGAGGCTGAATCCTGGTTTTCCCCCAGCCTTGTCTCCAGGATGGTAACACACCCTGCTTCATGTCGGGTGGTCGGAATTACTGCCACATTCCTGGGGACAGGGACCTGCTCCTCTCGGGCTTTGCCCACCCAAAATCCCTTGTCTCAGCTGGAGTCAAGGGAAGACCTGAAGCTCTGATGGGAACCATGAAATCCTCTGCTCTGGGAGACAACCCAGCCAATTTCACCTTCAGGGAGTTTGCCCATTTCTTCCTCAAATCAGGCAGAGATTTATCAAAATTCCCTCGGGAATAAAAGCCAAACCAAAATTCAGGTGCCTGAGCAATCCATTTCCTATGAGGGAAACAATTGTTTTTACAGGTATAAGTGAGGCCAGATTTTCTACAGATGAGGGGAAAATTCTTCATTTGTGAGTTGGAATTGGTTTTTTTCTTTTCAAGCCGGAAAGCGGGGAGTGAGGAGGCAGGAAATGTAAAAGATTTTGGAAACATGCAATGAATAGGTCAAGACACATCATTTTGCTGAACCAAAGCAGGAGGCAACAGCTTGAAATTGAAATTAAAAGACCACCTGCAAGAAAAGGAGAGGAAGGAGAGATGGGGAAGAGGGGAGGAGGGTCAGCACTGGCATGAATATAAACCACACATATTTAAAAGCATCCGTCAGTGAATTATTAAAGATGCTTGTTTCAGGTTTGGACATCTTGGCAGTTGTGATGGGAACATGCCAAGGTACATGAGCAGGGCTTGAATACTTAGTTTTGAATTCCTGGCAGGCAGCTTTCCTCCACTCTAAAACCCAACTCCAGTGAGTGGTGGAGGAAAAGCTCTCACTCCAGGACCGGAAAAGGTCTCTGCTCCCACCCTCCAAGGCCTGCAGGGAAGGGCTGGACGTGACAGGGGTGTTTATGCAGAGGGACAGAGGGTGGATTTGAAGCATTATAGACTCTTCTCCAGTTTAGCCTGTCCAATCATCTGTTCAAAATCCCTCTTCCTCCTGCAGGCACACACAGGCACTCCTGCCCTCCTGGCTGGATCCTCCATGGGCTGCTGAGCGCTGCCACTGAGCTCCGGCTTCTCCTCCAGCACCCTCCTCTCCTGACACACAGCTCATCATCCTTTCTCCTCTGGGCTTTCTCTCACAGCCATCTCTCCCAGGGCCTCGGCAGCATCTCCCCAGGAGCTCCTTCAGAACATCTTGTTGGAGCAGCACGTGCTAATTCCTGTCCTCCCTGAGCAGATACAATACATCCCAGAGCCCGGAGATAGGCCTCCAAGCTCCTGCTGGAAGGCTGAGGCACATTCCCGGTGGCCTTGGCACTCCTGCCTATCTGTCTGGAGCATTGACCCCAGGCCTGAGGCTCCACATGCTGCTGTAAATCTCATTTGGGCACATACCCCTCCCTCGTTCCCCCTCCCAGTTTTATCCGCATTTTGCATGGGGAATGAAGCAAAGCAAAGCTTGGTGGAGGGTAAATCTGATCCCTGCCATGACAAAGCAGGGGAAACCACAGGCTGGCTTGAGAACAGTGTGGAGCAGACAGGGAAAGTTACAGGCGCGTGGGACAGAATAAATCCAAGAAATTGCCAGAATATTTGTAAATAAACTAATAACCAGTGAAGTGAAATAAGCTGACACGCGAAATGTGCATGTGATTAAAACAGCCCCGGAGACCATTAAATGACAAAGTCACTGTTGATGCCAACAAAACCCCAACTGTAGCCCTGATGCATATTCATAACATCGGCACAGCGCTAACGAGGCTGGGCTTGGGAACAGCTCACACGGAGCCCGGGGAGACGCTGGTGCCTGACAAATTTGGGAAGGCTACAAGCCTTGAAATCTCTCTTTGTTACTTAACAAACATGGAAGTAAGGGAATGCCGTACCTCTTGTTATGGAAATAGCACACAGCACTGAGGATATATGATAAGTCTAGGAGAGAATTGCAACATTCAGCACTGATCCCTTTGAAATCTCTGGGAGTTTTGCCATTTATTTCAATGGGGCTTTACCGAGCCCTTACAATGGGACGTAGTCATTTATCTGCAGCATTGATGCAGCTCCTTTGCCTTGGCAGTGTGCTCCTCACGGATACCTGGGAAGGCGGTTCGTGGTCCTACGGGGCAAACACGGGGTGTCACCGTCCTGTGGCAAGAGCAGGCGTGGGTCACAGTGACGGGAGGAGGGACATCACATCACACCACTGCTCACCTGCTCTGCCCAGCCATCCCCCTCTCCTTGGACAGCTCCGTGTCCCTCCAGCCAAACAGCCACCCAAGGGACACCACTGCCACCAGGGTGGGGCTCGGATGTGTCCTGCCAAGGGCTCCAGGGCAAATGTCACCCCAGACTAAGCTAAGAGTGGGTTTGGGATCCAGCAGGTTGTGTAAGGGGCATGGGGTGAGTGTTGAAGAGCTGCAGACACACAAGGAATGGCTCCTCAGTGAGGACACTTGGTCAGGCCCCCTCTGAGGGCAGGTGATCCTTCAGCACTGGGAGGTTGTGCTGCAGCTGACTGAAAATGGAGCAATTCCTTCCTGCACAGCCTGTACCAGGATCCTGGTGCCTCCATCTGACCAGCCAAGCCCTAAATGGAGGGACAGTCAGGCTTTACTCTGGGTACTGAGACAGGAAGTGCCAAAAGCTCGACCAGAGCAGTCAGATGCTGCTGTCAGAGCCTTGTCCCAACAACTGCCTCCACCCAGGAATGACACCATGACCTGTAACTTTGGGGGTGACTTTTGTGGGTCCTCCACAACAATGTGACAACCCTCACCCTACAACGCTGCTTTTGGTACCCTTGCAAAGCTCAGTCCCTGGTGTTTCATCATCAAAGCCCTCATTGCAAGACTTAAATCAAATCTACCTCCTGGATTGCTTGACATGTTTAAGGTGCCCAGTAATTTATTAAAACCAGAGGGGAACCAGTAAATCACAGAATTACACTGGATACTTGTCCTAAAAATCCTGCTTTGTTGCTCAGGGTAAGGTTGGAACCTCCAACTACAGCTCTGCTCTGGAGAAAGGCACTGGAGCAGCAGAAGGTTACTTGGGTATTATCTTAGTTGCAATTACTACCTCTGGGCAATCTGACTATTACCAGGTGATTTGTTCAGCCAGACTCTATTTCCCTTTATGACTGGACTGAAAGACACCCAGCAAGAGGGAAGAATAATAGGGGATGGAGGGAACAAAAAATAGCTGTAAATCTGCCCTGTCACTTTAAGAAGGAGCAAGTGGGCCGAAAGCATTTAGGGAGTGGATTTATTCTGCCTGTATTTTCCACTCAGGAAGTCAGGGCTCCCAGTGGGCGCAGGCAGGCAGGAAGATGCAAAAAAAAGAGCCGAGGACTCACAGCAGAAGCTGCTGATGTGAATGACAGTTTGCTGGTGGGAATAAAATGTTTCTTGTTTGTTCCAAGATGGAGATAACAGAGTCAAGGGGTCAAGTGGTGTGGGAATGTAAAGGCCCTGTGGGTAATTGTAGCATGATAAAAAATGAGGGATCCAGGACACGGGACGTCACTGCCACAATAGACCAACTGGCAATTCAGAGAGAGCTCAGATCTTGTCTGTTTTTAAATATTGACTGATAATCTCACTCCATTACCTCGCTGTCCAAAGGTATGCAGACACCCCCAGCCCACTGTGGTACCCTGAGCGGCACGTCCTGTGTTTGATGAAGTACTAATTGGGCTGGGGGGAGGCTTGTTCCTTTTCATCCATCAATCTTTTAGTCATATGCACAATTTAAGGAGCTATTTAAGTGCTCAGGAGTGACTAGCACACAGGAACTGACCCGAAAGCCGCAGAGTCCTGCCTGGCAGCAAGAGGAGAGGCAGGGCAGGGGGAGGGTGCCCAGGGCTGTCCTGGCATGGCCTGAGGCTGTGCACATGGAACCCATGGAGAATCCATGTCCAGAACCTTCCCTTCCTCCCCTGGACTGGGGCATGGGGCTGCACTTCAGCTGCACCGACAGAAGAGTGGAGCCAGGCTGGATCCCAGTCAGAGGGGAGGATGGGGACGGGGCTGAAACCCCTGCGTGGGCTTCTTCTCACATCATCTGGGTCTGCAGGAGAGGGTCACTGGCTGCCATCCCTCCTCCTTCTGTTCCACTCCAGATCCGCCATGGCTGCGGATTCATTCACTGTGATGTGTCTCCAAACTGTGCACATTTACCTGATGGAGAAACCAGTTTCCTGAAGACAGGCACAGTCACTTGGAGATGCTCTCAGAAAAGCCCTAAACCACACCAATGTTTTTCCAGGTGGCTGGCAATCCTCCCACCACGATATGTCAGCAATAGAGTGATCAGCGACCCCATGTAATTTTTAGGGCTGGCTGTGTTCAGCAGAATGGAAAACATGAGGCTGGTGCCAAGGCTGGTGTTTAATAAGGTGTCTCCTGCCATCAGACATCTGTCCAGCTGTGGCAGTGCTGTGCTCTCTGTAAACTGCTTCCCTGACTTACTGTTGCCAGATGAACAGGATTGGGAGTGTTATCTGTTTAATTCTCAGTGGTGTGGAACCAGGAGGGAGTGTGGAGAAACTCCTGCCCAATGTCCCATCCAACCCTCTGGCAGTGGGAAGCCATTCCCTGTGTCCTGTCCCTCCATCCCTTGTCCCCAGTCCCTCTCCAGCTCTCCTGGAGCCCCTTCAGGCCCTGCCAGGGGCTCTGAGCTCTCTCTGGATCCTTCTCCTCTCCAGATGAGCACCCCTAGCCTGGCTCCAGAGGGGCTCCAGCCCTGGAGCAGCTCCGTGCCCTCTTCTGGACTGGCTCCTGCTGCTCCCCATCCTGCCTGTGTTGGAGGCCTGAGGGTGCACACAGTGGCCTCTTTGCTTCCAGTTCACCCACCTGCATCACCCCCTTTCCAGTTTTCCTTACTTGTGTTGCAACTCCAAAGGTCAAGAGTGGATATGACAAACAGAACTATAACCACTGATTCTGGAAGTTAGAGGGATGCTCCTGAGCCCTCAGGGTAGATCATGGGGAAGTCCCAAGATGAGGTAAAACTTAATTAAAGGAATCTCTCTCCACAGGAGAGCCTGATCCAGAGTATGCTTGTGGGATAAATAACTTTTACCTCCAGGTTGCCAGTAAGAATTTATCTCCAGCTGGGAGTGATGGAAAGTCAATATCTGCTGGCCAGAGGCTGCTCAGCCTCCATCCTCAGTGGTTTTAGAGTCTAGACTGGATCAAGCTGTCAGTAATCAGGTTTTACCTTGGAGCTGGCCCTACTTTGAGCAGATGTTGGACCAGACACCTCCTAAAAATCCTTTCACCCTGAATGATCCTAATGCAAACATTTCCCCAAGTTACCAGAGGATGACATTGGCCTCTGTTAAATGGCAGTGACCATTTGAGACAGATGGGTATTTTCCAACCTAATGCTTTCCAAAATAAAAATCACGGCAATGTTTTGGGTTTTTTTTTAAAGAGTAGGAACAACATCAGGGACAATGCCTAGTGATAACTCTTAGTGTCCTAGAAAGAGATCAGAAGCAGCTTTATCTGGGCTGGCAGGTCCTTGTGGTGCCTTCTGGCTCAGAGACAGCAGCACTGGACATCAGGCTTAGCTCTCTCTGTCAGCACTGATTTGAACATTTTAATTGTCCAGGGCCATGAGCGAGGCTGGCAGCACGCTCAGCCATTTCATTGTGCAGCAGCAGCTGGGGACACCCGGTCCAGACATGGCCCAGATGTGGATCAAAACTGGTTCAGACATGATTCAAACACGGTTCAAACATGGTTTAAACATGATTCAAACAAATATGGTTCAAACCTGGTTCAGACATGATTCAGACGTGGTTCAGACATGGTCCAAAGCCATTTCAGCCCTGGTTCAAGCCCCACCAGCTCCAGCCTTTCCCAGGAATTTGGCTGTTTCCTGGCAGTGCCCTGATTCCATGGGAGACCCTTTGAACACTGCCCTGCACAGAGGCTATTTCTGCCCAGTGGCTGGAATTACCCCAGGGACTGAAAACCAGCCCAGCCCACGTGGGCTGAGCTCAGAGCCAGTGGAGATGCACTCAGGTCACTGATGGGAGAGGTGCATGTCCTGTAGCAGCCAGAGCGACAACATTGCCATGAAACCTCTGACCAACAGAAGTAAACAAACCAAAACCCCCATTATTAACAGAGAACAGCAGTGCTGGCCTTCAATAATTGATGCACCAAAAGCATGGAAAAGAACCTCCAATAATGCATTATTAAAACCAGCTATTGTAAGGTGCTGTGGAAACAAATGTAGAGAGAGGAGCTGAGAGGGAGCCTGAGGAAAGGGATGGTGAGGCAGAAGAGGAAAGCAAAGGCAGCAGAGGTGCTGCAGTCTGCCCCACAACAGCCTGGGCTCCCAAGGACACCCAGACCCAGTCCAGTGGACGTGGGCATGGGCCCCCAGCATGGCACAAGCCAAAGCTCTGTCTTGATTCACCCAATAAATTTAACCTTCTTACATATCCAGGAAAGGGCACTGTGATTTCTCCTCTCCACTGAGGGAGTTGAGGGAACCTGGGGTTATTTTGCCTTTTACTTTACCTTCTAACGTAAGGGGGGCTGAATTCACACTTCTGATCCAGCTTTTTTGATGAGTGTACTTGCTAAATCCCCAAATTAACACATGCCCTTCATAAAGCCCACCAAGGCCACCAGGGTGTGACACTGGGGACAGCTGGAGGACACACAGGACAAGTCCTGAAGAGAGTCAGGAACGTTTGAGATGCTTCTGGGATTTTCCATTGAAGGATCTCTCTATCAGAATCATTTATGTAAAAAAAATTTGTGGAAAAGAGTTGGTTTGACAAATCTCTTCTTCTCCTCAACCTTCTTTCAAAGAAAATTTAGTAGCCATCTTTCTGACATGCTCAGGTTAAAACACTCGGCTTTTTTAGGGCCAAACCAAGTTTTCCACTCTAACAGAGTCTCCTTCAGACAAGTGATGTCATGTGAAACCAGCTCCAAAGGCCTCGTCCAGGGAACTTTCTGGCCCCGGACAGGCTAATGGGGATAAAGGCACAGAGGGAAATTTTGTGTTGACAAAATAAGCACTTTCTTCCTTGAAAGTTGGCTGCATCATTTATTTAAGCCTAGTCAATATTTAATGGAGTGTTAACATGCACGTTAAATGTATTGTGAGCACTCTTGGCCTGATGTCCTGGGCTGCACAGCAGCAGGAGCAGCTCTGGTGCAATCCACGGCAGCAGTGACATCAACTCTGTGCTGCCACACGTGAGAAATCCCTTAGGAGCACCGGGAACACTTGTTATCTCCCGAGCAGAGCCTTTGGGCTCAGCAGCAGTGGAGGGGGCAGCAGAGCTGCTGTAACCAGCTGAGCCCCTGGGATGGGATCCATGGCTGGGGCACGGGATCACCACATCCCTCAACAGCAGCACCTGCCTGAGGAGAGCTGCCCTGGGCACTCTGCCCTTGGCCACCAGCCCGGGCTGCCCAGGCCAGGGGATGCCCTGCTGAGGGAACACTCAGGGCAGGGCACGGGGGGTCTGTGAGCCTGTACCTCTGACTCCCTGTAACCTCACTGCAGGGCAGCCAAGGAGGAATAGCAACAATCACACCAGGGGCTGCAGCTCCTCCCAGAGCCCTCCTGCCCTCCTGCACACCTCTGTCCTCCCTGCTGCCTTCCAGCACTGCTCATTTCCACTGCACGGCAGTTCTGTGACAAGGAGCTGTTCTCTTCTCCAGTGGTTTCCTGCTGTGCCACGGCTGGTGCACATCCCTGCGCTGCCTTTGGGAAGTTTTCCCTCCTGTCCCCTTGGAAAGGCCCATTTGGCTGAGCGGGGAGCAGAGCACTCAGCCTCATGGTGCCTGCAGGGATGCTCAGACGTGGCTTATGAGCGATGGGAGAGCTGCTGAGAGCCCAGGAGGGATTCAGGGGTCCCGCATCACTTATCCCATTGCAAATACCCACATGTGCTAACTGCAGCCTCCTCCTTTGTGCTCTGTATAAACCCAGGGACAGGACACGAGGGTAACACCCAGCAGGTTGGGACAATACGTGGCTTTTCAGCCAAGCTTTGGGGCACATTTCCCTTGGACACACGTGACACCACCCCCTCTGTCAGCCCTGCAGCCCAGGAGGCAGCACCTGGCTGCTTGGGAAGGTGCTCAGGTGTCACAGGCGTGTCAGCAGCTGGGCCACTCCCAGGGAGAAGTTTGCTGAGTGCCAGGGTGCAGAAGTGCTTGGGAAGCCAGGGAAGGAACCAGGGGGGCTCAGACACTGGGAACAGCTGGGAGAAACTCCTCTCTCCTCTCATGGCTCATATCAGTGCCAGGGTCGAGCCCTGCTGACTCCCCTGTGGCCATCCAGCCAGTGACACCTAAATATTTTCCTCCTCCAGGAGACAAAGGGAAGGAGGGCGGCCTGGCTCTTGTCAAGTGTGGAGCTGACAGCTTTACAGCCTCACTGGGGAGAGGAGCTGAAAGAAAGAGCGTTAGATTTAATCTGTGCTGACAGGGGTGGGTGATGGGTATTTTTATAGTGGAGGAAATGTATCGAACAGGGGAAATTAGACCAGAAGATGATAAGGATCTGAGCCTGACACAGCCAATTAATAGATGTTTACAAATGATTAAAGGCGATAGATCAAAGCAAACGCCCGCCTTTTTACCTCATGCCTCTAGATTGTTTGGAAGTGCCCCAACTGGTGGTGAAGGTCTTGTCCCCAAACTCAGGGCCTTCTGCAGCCCATGGCCAGCCTGGAGCAGCTGGGCGGCAGTGCAGCTTCCTGCTGCAGCCAAATGCTCCCAACACCTGCAGTGCCTCAGCACAGCATTTGGGAGGGATCAGGGGAGCCCTGAACAGCTCCAGACTCAGTGTTTGGGTAAACAGGGGCATAACTCCTCTTTGTTTGCTGCATGCAGAACGTTTCTCTGCCTTGCACATCTCCCTGAACACAAAAGGCCAACAGAGAAAATGTACAACATGTGTGATGCAGAGGCAGAGATCCTGGTACCTCAACCAGCAGCTCTTCCACAGAGAGCCCCTGGCTGCTGCAGGAGGGATCTGGGCCTCCCACAGGTCCTGTGTCACAGCTGTGGGAGGATGCCTGGCAGCAGAGAGGCGCTGTGATACTGAAATCATTGCCCTGCTTCTCCTTGGGAACTCACACCCCTTGAGCTCCAGCAGGAATCTTGGCCCAGGGATGTCTGCCCAGGTGACAGGGAACCCACTGGTAAGTGAAGGTCGGGGCAATGGGAAGGATGGAATGGCCAAACTCCTTCCCTGGGTGTGCCTTGCTAGGGGACTGTGCCAGCTCCAGTACAAACAGGACAAACGCTCCATCAGCAAAGGCTCTTGGCCCAGGGGTGGGACAGGCACAAGGACAGCACCACCCATGTGCCTGGGCCCTGCCTTGCTCTCCTGTGGGTGCCTCTCCCTCTGCCACCCGCAAGTGGCACATCCAGCAAAGCCCCAAATTCTGCTTTGAGCAGCTGGAGAGATGTTTAAGGTAAGTCCCTTTATACAAACTGGCATGGATGTACCATGGCTCAGCTGCTCCCAGGCACAGAGTCCAGCACTGAGCTCACTGAAGTGGAGGGAGGAGACATTACAGTCGTTTTAGGAGATGTTAAGGTCATTTTAGAAGACATTACAGTCATTTTAGGGGACATTGAGGTAATTTCAGGGGACATTACGGTCATTTTAGGGTACTATCCTCCCAGGGCCACACCTGGCTCCAACGTGGCCAAAACCTTTAGCAGGTGCCTCCATGGCACATGAGGTGTCACCCGTCTCATCCAGGATGGAATTCAGCTTATTCCCCTTTGCCACCTCCCCGGGAGGGCCAGGGCCTGCTGTAGCCCCTGGGAGCAGCCCTGACCCTGCACTGCCCTAAGCTGGGCCTGCAGCTTGGAATAGTCTGAGCTTAGCAATACAGCTTGGGCCAGTCTCTTTGCATGGCTTCCAAGTGCCAGATTCCTTGGAAACTGTATTTCTCATAAGGCCAGGTAATGTTTTCCAGGGTGCTCAGTGACTTAACAGCTTACATCTCATGGACTTACACTGAAATTCGGGCTTCAGCACCCAGATCCAACCAGGAGCATGTGTGCAGTATTAGTCTGAGCTCCTGACTCCCAGCCAGGACCCGAAGCTTATGGCTGGATCTGGGCTGAAGCATCTAAGTTACTTAGGAAAGTCAGACTTTGGCTCCTCAGTCACCTTGAGAGTTTATTTATATTTAACCTTGACCAAATCTGTGGCTTGCCCCAGGTTCTCCTCCACATCAGAATCCTCAGCAGCATCAACATTTATTTTTTAAATCCAATCCTTGGACAAGGCACAAGCCCAGAATCCTGAACACTACAGATATTAAACTTCTGCTAACACTTTCCATGGAGGAGAGATGTTAACCCCGGGACCCTGGTCGAGTTCCAGCTCGAGCAATTCCATTCAGCCTCTAAGACTCCAAACTCCCTCTCCAGTTTCCCTTTCATTGTATTTTGTTCCTCTTTGCTTTGCCTAAGCCCTGTGCTTTTATTAAATCTCTCCTATTCATTTATAAGCTTATTCCAGATCCACCAGTGGCAGAAGCAGCAGGACTTGCATTGTTCCTCACCCAGAAAAATAAATACAAAAATATCATTTTTCCTGCCCATGTAATGTATTGATTGGCTCAGGCTTTACTTTTTCATTCAAAGTAGAGTAGAGATTAAAATATTATGTGAAGGCCCCAAATAACCAAAAACCCAACAAGTTCAGAGGAAGATATCAGGAAAAAAAAAAAGTTTGGTGCTCCAAAACCAGTCAAAATCATCATCAAAAAGAGCTGATGATTTCAAACTCTTCTGTCTAGCAAGGCAGCAGGAGAAATCTCAGTTCTGTCTTGCCTGATAATTAATAATAATAATTTATACTTAGAAGGAAAACTGAAATAGTCCTGTTGGACCCACAGCCATCCGTCCCTGCAGGACACGCGGCCATCCCTGCAGGACACTCAGCCATCCAGGACACACGGCCATCCAGGACACACGGCCATCCAGGACACACGGCCATCCCTGCAGGACACTCAGCCATCCAGGACACGCGGCCATCCAGGACACACGGCCATCCGCCCCTCCCTGCTCTCTGCAGGGCGCTGACACCCCGGGGTACCCGGTGCTGAGGAAGGCTCTGAAGTGAGGTACTTGAGCGCCGTGTTTTGACTTCCCCGGTGACTCGGTCTGTGTCTGAGGTGCTTCTCATGCCCTCCAGCAGTCCCGTGTTTGCTCAGCCTGCCGTGGACCGTCACTGCTCTGTTCAACGCCGGCCCTGCCTCCCGCGGGCGGATGAACCCTTGCCAAGGGGTTCAATGGTTGGGGCAGTGCTCTTCAGGAGGAGCGGGGCCTGAAGGCATTTTCCTGTCCGTGGGACCAGCCCTAACGCCGAGCCCTCGCAGCGCCCGGGCAGCGGCTTGGGCAGCTCAATGGGAGGCTCTTGGCCTTGGCCCTGCAGCTGATCACACGGCAGACGGCATTTACACAGAACATTGACACGGAACATTCACAGAGAGCATCGGGAGCACGAGGGAGGGCTCTGCACCTCTGCTGCGACATTTTACCGTGAGGATATAATGAGGTATCAGAAATAACTCACAAAGTACAGCTGAGGAGAGCATTTGTGGGAGTGATTCTAGACTTGGATCTTTCACCCAAACACCCAAAACACCCCCACAAACGCTCCCTTTTTACAGACTCGCTCGTTTGTACCTAACCCCATGTGGCTCTGCAGCCTGTCAGGATCCACCTACAGCGCCCCATCCTAAAGGAGCAGGGTCCTGACTCTGGCCCAGAGTGAGTTGGGGTCCCGAGGTCCAAGTCAAGAAGAAACACACACACATTCACAGAGACCTTCATCTGCATGATCTTTCCTGCCATCCACACACAGCCCTTTCTCTAAGAGAGGATCCTTAAAAACATTCATAAATTCTATGGCCAAATCCACCAGGCTGTGACAGGTGCTGCTGGAACCTAAGATAACACCTTTTAATTTTTTAATCAGTTGAGGACTTTGTTTGATTTTCATTGCTAGAAGGGATGTTTTGGGGAGCTAAGTCACCCTCAGCCCTCTTAGCTTTGCACATCCTGCCGGGAGGCACAGGGGATGCCGTGCCACAAGGTGCCCAGGGAAGGATGTTTAGAGGATCAGAGGCCTCAGGAGGAATATCAAGGTACAAAATCTTATATTCAGAGTGATCTGTTCACCTGCTTTGAGCATACAACCTGCTTTGAGCATACAACCTGCTTTGAGCAGTCTGTTCTGGTGGAGGGTGTCCCTGTGCAGGGCAGGGGGTTGGAACAGCATGATCTTTAAAGGTTTGGTCCTTCCAACCCAAACCACTCCATGATTCTGAGTGCCTACTCTCACACTTTATGCTTTGCTTCACTCCTCACAGTGGTTTTCCTGACTTACACCCTTTATTTACACTGTGATGAACATTCACAGTTCACCATTCTCCTCCCTGCTGAAGTTATGAGCAAGGAGAAATAGAGGGCTCTTGGTCAGTCTCATGCTCCAAGACAGTGCTTCCCCTCCAGGAGACTCCAGCAGGCTGGTGATGACCCCCAAAGGGTGCCTGGGGCCCTGGTGATCAATCCCCCATCAGATTGTTGCTCTGGCTGTATTCCCAAATCCTCCCTCTCTGTCAGCTTGGACATGACATTTCACACCCCTGCATGTTACAGAAATATGACAGAGCTTTTCCCAGGACAGGCTAATGGCAGAAATGAAACAACCAAATCTGTTACAGTGAGACTGGGACATGGGAAGGGAAGGAGCCAGATATGGTTAATGATCTTTTTCACAGAGACCTCAGAGGGAATCCCAGAACTGCCAAATTCATGGCCAAGCTGCAGCCTGCAGACATCCCAAAAGGGTCATTGCCTGGGGCTCTGCAGGCCGCATTAAGGCCTTACTCACAGGCTTGGGTCTGGAGACACCTGGGAGCTGCTTGGGAGGGGAAGGGTGTGACCCCCGTGTGCACAGTGACCCACTGACCCCTCCCAGAGCAGATCCCACCAGCCCCACATGAGGAGCACACCTTGGCATCTCCTCCCTCCTGACCTGCCACCCCTCCTCTCCAGGCTTAGCAAGGGGAACCTGCACCTCACGAGCAAAAGTCACAGGGAGGAAGGATCGGACCTGAATGGCATTCCTGCACTCCCACATTCTCAGACTTTGGGCTCTGTGCTGAGAGGGTGAGCCCTCCTCCCCATCCTGCTCCTGTCCCTGTCCCCTTGGTGCTGGGGAGATTGGTTGCAGGATAATTCTCAGCAGGCATCCCCCCCCAGCCGAGCTGCCCCCTTTGGATGGGGCAGATGATACAGAAAATGGGTGGTTCAGGCTGATTTCATGAGGCCTAATAAATCTTCAGTAAATTAAAACTCATCCCCCTTTCCTCCCCTCTCTGGGTCTTTGTCTTGCTAATACACATTAAGCCCTGCCTGGCTACACACTTTGAGGCGTTTCGGAGGTGAGGTCTGTACAAAGCTGCAGATGTGGGAGCTTTAAAGGACCTTTGGCCTCGGTGTTGCCCATTAACATCAGCCACGCCAGCAGAAGAATCTCACCATGGTTCTCTCCCCTCAAAAGGGCTCCCAAGTAACAACCTTGCCTTTTGAGGGGGGGACAGAATAAAAGAACAGAAGGAATGAGCAAGAAAGAATGAGAGATAGACCTTCCAAAAGAGGTGTTCCCTGTAAGGCTAATTTTGTCCCTAAATCATTGTCTGGAGCTGGTTGCTATTTAGAAATTGCTTAAGAAATGGGTGCACCTCTTTCAAGGCAGGCAATGCTGACACTCACAGTACTCACTGATGCTTGATTCCTCATCTGCACCGACCGTTCCCACTCTGACCTTCCTACTTTCAGACCTTGAAATAAAGAGCACTAATGCAGTCCCACATTCAAAGAGCTACTTTTGTCCCATATTCAGGTTTTTATTCCTGTTCAGATTTTCTCTATGCTTTCTACCCCTCTTTAGAAATCAAAATCGAGTTGCCCCCAGAGCTGGACGGGCCAAAAATGTCTCTGTGAATGTCACGGCCCTTCTGGAGTCTCCTCTTTTGCCCCGGTGCCTTCCCTTGGAGCAGGCTGCTGTCCATGCGCTTCCCTCCCTACCCAATACAAGGGAAAATGCTGCCAGGAAAGAGGGCAGTTAATGACCCTGCCCATTTCCAGTGGGCAAGGATTTCAATAAAACTTCAAGGATGCGAACAATCCGTTTCTCTGTTCAGTGCCTTCACCGAGGTGCATTCCGGTGTGACTTAAACAAGAAGTAACAGCTCCTCTCCGCGGGTTTCTCAGCAGAGGCTTTGCCTTCCATCCCTTCAAGCACTTTGGCTAAAATGTAAAGAGAAACTTTGTGGCCCTATGTGGGTGCTTTAGAACTTGTAAGGTGTGATGAATGAGCTCTAAAAACACAGATCAAGAGGAAGATAGCCGGGATGAAAGGACAGGCAGTTAGATCAGACCAGACATCCTGGGATGAAAGGAAAGGTGAATGGATAGCCAGATTAGGCAGCCCCGGTAAGTGGAAGGCAGGAAATCCAGCCTTGTAGGTGTTTATCCTAAACTCCAGATCTGCACCTGTAAAGCTGCTCCCTCACTTCATTGCCATTCAGACCTTTCATAAGCAAATTTCCCAGCCTGATGAGGAGGCGCTCCTGGCACAGGGGCCCTGAGCATCAAAGGGAAATGAAACAAACTGACCAACCAACCTCAGTCACAGCCTGGTTTGGTTTTTATTTTAATCTCAAAGGAAAGCTTAGATCTCCACTCCTTTCACATTTTGGGCAGATGCGGGGCTCAGTTGTCATTCTGTGAGGCTGGCTTTGTGCATTCCGGCCAGAAGGGATGGTGCACTGTGAACAGGAGGCAGTGTCGGGAGGAGCAGGATGGGGTTTATGTCTGGAGCTCGTTGACTCTGGCCTGTGGCTGGGAGCTGGGAGCCCTCGCTGGCGATCAGATAACCAGGATCAGCTCTCTGCTACCGGGAGTGTGAAACCTGGCAGTGCCACACTGGATAATGGAGCGTTCCCCCACTGATCCAATCCCAGCAACACCCAAACCACTCCAGAGGGTTTTCTGGGGCTGCTCATCTACCCCAAAAACGCAATGACACCGTGTTTCTCTGCTTCCCTGGTGGGGCTGTTTGACAGCAAAGCACTCGTCCCCTGGGGACCACAGGACTATTTCCATGTCCATTCCTCAGTGTCTGGGCAGCTGCCAGGCTGGGGGGCAGCATGGGGCTCAGAAAGCAGGTGAGCAGACCCACCTGGGTATTCCCTGCTCCCCTTTGCAGGATGAACCTTCAGGGCAGCAGAGAAGCGGATCAGCAGTGATGTAAAATCCACTCACTGAGGTAGAATTTCACACCCACTTCAGTCCTCTCCGGCTTTGGGACAGTGCTGGGCCAATTGTTGGACTCGATGACCTCAGAAGTCTTTTCTAACCTTAATGATTCTGTAACCCTCGGGTAAATTTGTACATTACTTTCAATGTTAAACCTCGAATAAAAGCTAAAGTTCTGTTTCCTTCTATGTGAGTGAGACATGAAAATTAGCAGAACAGGACTTTTTTCACATGAAGACCTTAGTAAAAGTATTTTACAACAGGTAGCTGGAGCATAACAAAATATGTAATGTCTTCCAATTTTTGTCAGTAATTGGGTTGTGTGTCATTCCCCTACGGCTCCATCTGCACATCAAAGATTCCTGCATTTATTTCTATGACATCGATTAGTTTTATTCCAAAATCACTACAAAGCCCAAAGTTGCTCAATACAGCTGTTAAGGCATAATAAAAGTCATAATGTGAAGCAGAGCTGCTTTCTTCTGAAGCTTAATCATTTTAGCCTTGATCAATTAAGGTTTCTGCACAGTGAAAGAAAAGGTCCTTCTGAAGTCCAAACACCTCCTGGAGATGCCTCTGCTTGTCACCAGAAAGGGGGTGAAAATCAATTAGATTTTCTTCATACTTCAGCCATGTGCCAGGTTTAGGTAAGGAAAATCACCTTTAGGCTGTCTGGAATCAGTTACTACCCTGAACATTGAGCAAACTCTTTTCAGATTTTGGCTCCTCATCTTTGACCTGAAGAGGAAAAACAGTCTTGCTGCCAGTCGAATGTGGTTTTCACTCCATTAAATCAAACCAGGAAAGGATGACCCAAATGATATTTTAAGGACATACATAAAGACTCTGAGAGTAAAAAACCGAGAGAGGGAAAATATGTGTTTCATTGTAAAGAGTGTAAATCTTGAAACGTCTCCAGCGCGGTGCTCTGAAGGAGGTGCTGAATTCACTCTGGAAACAGGTGCACTCCACCCCTGACATCCCCTGGCCTGTCCCGCTGAGACCCATGGCTGGAATCTCATCTGCTAAAATCTCCCCCTTGGTTTGGAGCAGGACACAATTCCTTGGCACAAAAAGCAAAGAGCCTTTGAACATCCTGGCAAAGCCTTTGGCTGCCAGGGACGTGCTCCAACCTGCTTCGCTTGAAGGGAAGCACAAAACTATTATTGACTTCAAAGGCACTGGGACTCAGCCCCAGGGGGGAAATTAGCTTCAACATTAATTGAATTAAAAGAGGGGGATTCCCTTCAAAGAACTGCCACTTCCTGGGCCACGGGATGAGATTTGTATTGAGCACAGTTATAACTAGGCCAAAGCACTGGAAAACAGGTGCTGAATGCAGTGCCTGGACACCCCAAGATGCAGACAGGGAACAAGCGTGGTTCAGAACCCAGGGCAGGGTTTGATTTGCCTGGACACAGCCCTGCTGCAGGACAGAACCGGGCAGAGGCTCCCGACAAGCTCCTGGGGCTGAGTGGAGGCAGGAGCTCAGTTCCAGCAGGCAAAGGACACTGTGTGCATCTCTGAAGCCTCATTGTGCACAGATAGGTTGAAAAGGGAAAATAAACACGAATTCAGTGCAATTAACAGAATCAGCTTGCAAAACACAGCCCCCGGGGCTGGAAATGCTCCTGCACTCCAGGCTTGAAATGCCCCTTTAGGAGGTGTCCAAGAGCCCCAAAACCTGATTTCTGCCTTGTCTCTCTGTGTGCCTGCCACCTCCAGGAGTGTGCTGGGGCAGGAGATTTTGGGCAGGATGCATTCCCTATTGAACATTACCTCCCTAGGATTAGAAAGGCCCTGGTACTCTGAGACATCTCTGCGTTTTTGGATGTGATCTCCAGATCTTTTTCACTTTAATCCCTCATTTATACATAACAGTACCTGTGCATTGGAACAGCCTTTCCCAGCCCTGATAAAGCACCAAAATGAATTTACATCCACTTCACTCAAAAAATACCCAAGAAAATTTTGTTCAAGTCAATAAACTGGAATCCCTTCCATGCAAATGAGCCCCCCAAATCCTCAGCACCTTCTGGTCTTGGGATGGATGGAATTCCTGCAAGAACAACCTCCTCAGAACTACCAGTAGCCTCCCCTTCTGACTCACAGAGCAGAGTTTTGCCACTTGCATCCTCCTGCAGCACATCAGGTGCTCACAAAGCCGGAGCTGCTGAAAGCATGGTTCTCCTGTCTCACTGAAACCTTCTGTATTTCCTCCCCTCCTGGAGGAGCAAAGGGGTCAGAAACAGTGGCTTGTGGCTCGGGGCAGTGCTCAGAGCTGCCTTTCCCAGGAATTTCAGTAGTCCATGAGGTGAAGGTGTCAGCATCAGATAAAGAGGAATTCAGCCAGCTATCATATCTGATCTCGCTTAGGTTACCTGCTGAGCAAAGACCAGCAAGGGCCCCAGAGAGGCTAAACCTCTGCAAAAGGTAAAGTTTACTGTGTTGGAATGTGCTCTGTTAGGTCAGAAAGGGAGGACAACTTCTGTTCCTTTGCTGCTGTGCTCCTGTGTCCCACTCCTGGTCATCCCGAGGGCAGTGTCCCAGCTGCCCCACAGCAGCAGCCCAGCCTCCTGCACGTGTCACCGAGCTCACACTGACCCAAGCTGTCCAGCCACTCCGGGAGTATGGCTGAAGTTCACCTTTCCCCAGGTATAGAGCCATTTTGGAGCCCAGAGCCCACGCCTCATCCCCTGCAGCCTTCCCGGGATGCCGAGAGATGAGAAGTGAGCGAGGTCCCCACGGATCCAGCGGCACTAATCCCCTCTCGGGATGGTCTTTTAAACGGGAGAGGTGATAAACAGACAAAGCGAAAAGGACGCCCAGCCATCCTCTCCCTGCCCGCAGACCGTGCCCTGGGCACGGCTGAGCGGCACCGAGCAGCGAACCCGCACCTCCCGCCCGGGGGAAATCGCGCTCGGCTTCCCGAGGCCGCACGGGCTGGCCGTGTTTCAGCTCCGCACTTTGTTCTGCCCGGGGAAAGGGGGGAGGAGGCAGGGATGGGCCATTGTTTGCAATTCAAATGGCTGGACCTCACAAAAAACCAATAAATTGAAGTCACTAGAGAATTCCAACAAGCGCGGCCGCTTTCTCGAATAGGAAGCCTCCTCCCTGCCGGCGGGCTGCTGAGGGGCCACTAGAAAGAATAACTGAGCACTCGTGGGGCTGAGAGCTGTTCACCCGATGAAGTCCAAACCAAACAAATTGCCCCTTTCGGAGATGCCTTTATCCGAGCACTCTGAGCACACACAGAGCACACACACTGGCTCTCGGTGTTTGCTGCCGGGGTTGTTTCTTTCCCCCTTGGCTGCCCCAGGGGCTGTGCCTGCCGGGGTTGGAGCGCTCCCTTGGCACGGCGCACTTCGGCAAGCCCGCGGGTGATGCTGATGGAAAGGGGAGGTGAAAATTCACCTGCTGAAAATCCCCATCCAGGCACCGAGCGTGCTGCAGGGAAAAAAATTCAAATTCACCAGGACTGGATTTATAAGTGAGGTGGCTTGTTCCAGCTTAGTGTTTAATTTTCAGTTCACCTTTAACTGCTCCTTCTTAGGAGGATTTAGGGATTCCTATAACTCATCCCAGCTGCTGCCCCACGGTGCAAATCCCCTCCCTCACAGGGTTCCCTGAAGCTGGGGCAGATCTCTGTGGGGTGAGGAAGAGGAAGGCTCCAGCAGCAGAGGGGAATCTGACACATCCTCTGGGACATTATCTGGAGCTGCTCAAGAAGTCACTCATGTCCAGCCGCGGGCGCTCTTTGTCCCACACAACCATTCACACAAGTGGGGCAGAGATAAAAGCTGTGACCCAAAGGGCTGTGAACCAAAAGACCTTTTGACACCACTCGAGCGCTGGTGCTGAAGCATCCGATAAACCGGAGAGGCGTGGGAGTGGCTACCAGTGGCCCGACCTGTGGCAGCGCATTGCTGAGACCAGGAGCGGGAAATGAGGAGGTTTTGGTCCTGCCTGTCCCAGCAGCCCGGCTGGGAGATGTCGAATTTGGCTCAGTAACTGTGAGAGCTGACAGGACCAGCCTGAGCAGGAAAGTGCCCCCAAACCCCGTCATTTCCCCTATTCAGCCTCCATCCTGAACTAGTTGGAACTCAGTATTGAGACTCGTGTTCTCCAGCCTTGCCTCTTAACCCTTTTTTCCTTCCCCTCCTTCACAAGTTCCACGCCTTGCACCTCTGCATCCTCACCTGTGCTTTTGTGCTTCCCTCCATGTTTCCTGCCCTGGCAGCGCCTCAGGTCCAATTCAGGTGCTCTTTTTACCTGCTCCTCTGGTATCTCCATCCACGGCAGACTATGAAAAGCTGCCAATGACTTTACAGTCAGTAGTAAAATAGATTTACAGGAGGAATTCGATCTATAGTCATGGAGATGTTTGGTATGCAGCAACCACTTAACACCAAATGCTTAATTCCCTAAGGGTTTGTGTATAAAGGCAAAAGTTCTTCTGAATTAACTACAGAAGAACATTTAAAGCAAGGATGGTAAACTGAAATCAACTCCTGAGCAGATGCTTTTTTCTGGAAGTTAAATCAATAATATGGCTATAAATTAATATAGTTTATTCCACATTGGAAAGAATTAACTCTGAATAAAAAGCAATTCAGTGATCTTGAAATAATCCATGAAATAGATCTATATATATGAATATATTATATATTATATGAAATAATACAGATGTGTATATAATATTTTCTTAGTAACATTTTTATGTGACTAGGGCACTCTCAGTCGCAAAGAAAAGTCTCTCTCTGAGCAGCATTTCCTTCGACAGCAGGCAAGCTGGGCTTATCACCCAGCAGCCTTCTCCAGGACTGCTCTGCTTCTGTTTCCTTCATTTTGCTGTTCCTGGACCTCATTAACGAAGGTGTGAGGGGGTGGGAGACGACAACTCAGCCCCCATTGTTTATGTCTTGCTGGTAGGATGGGAGACCGAGAAAAAGAAAAGCCAACAATAAAGCAAAGCGTTCTCCCAAGGAATGCTTTTATTGCCACCAGGAGTAATTCAAACCTTTTGTGGTGGTTTGGAGACAAACTTTATGGTGGTCAAGTCATGCGTTGCTCTTTGGATTTAAAAACCAGGCAGGATATTTTATGGCCATTAATAAATGTTTGTAGCCTGCCTATGAACATAGGGAGGGAGTCACACCTCTGGAGCTGGTCACCTGCAGTGGTCAGAGGAGGGACTCTGCTCACAGTCACTGTGATTTTTTGCTGCTGGATGCATTAAGGAAAGAGTTGTTTTTGCTCTTTTTACCCCTGCTCTGAAAGCCCGTGTTTGCTGCTTCAGCACACCAGAAATCAGCCTCAAGTGGGCCAGTTTAGGTCAGTTTAGAATCTTGCAGAGCTGCTCAAAACTACTCTGGCTCAAACCTGCCCCGGCCCTGAGACTCCAGATAGGATGTACTTAAAAGCATGGGAATTACCTTGTCACCCAGCTAAGGCCCCTCACCAGATTGCTGTAAAATGGGGGCACTGACTCCTAAAGAATTGCACTTATTCATAGATTTTAGGGCCTTTGTGATGCTTTAACTTGACCTGCTCATGGCCCAGGTCAGAGCACCACACCATGTTGATTCCTCCCTCAAGAGCAAGAGCTGTGGCAGAGAGAGCAGCAAAAGCTCCTGTCCTGAGTCAACAATTCACAGCAATAAGGAAAATACATTATATACATATGAGACATATAATAAATATACATCTTTCAATATAACTACAGTAGTGAGGCAGCAGTTCTCCAGAACTGCCACCTCTACCAAAACCAGGATCCTCATTCCCTTCCCAACACTGTCCATATTTTGCTGTGTTTGCAGTGGTGAGGTTTGCACCATCCACGTCCCATGAATTCCCCACCTGAATTTCCCAAAACAGGACACACACACTGACTGCATGCCTCTGGTTTCTGTGTATCACCACCCCAAAGACAAACATGTCAAAAACACTGGTAGTTTTATATTTTTTGGTTTAAATACTGATGGAAATCACTCTCTTTTGGCACCACTAGCTGGGAATTTACTCAGCTATACTTTTGTTCCCATCATCAATTTTCCTGTTTTTTCAATTTCTAATTTCTCCAGATTGATAAACGTTTCCCACTCCCTCCCCTTCATATTTCATTCCCTGGGAATGGCCTGCACTCTTCATTCCCCCATCTCCAGCTTTCACCATGGCCAGCACATTGATTTTCATGGGATTTAATGCTCTCACAAAGCACTCCTGACTGCTCCACACTTCTGCCAGGTGTCTCCAGAATGAGCAAACCCTGATGTCCTTTCCCAGATCATTGAAGGAAATATTGGACAGCAGCAGGCCTGTCGGCCCAGGTCACCAGCAGGGACACCAGCAGGGCTGGTACAAACCTCCAGCCTGGTGTCTGTGGTGCCCAATCAGTGAAATGCCACATGGAAAATCCCGAGGGGGGAGTCACCCTCTGATCCCAGCTCTCTGAAGGTGGGCTTTGGTCCAAGACTCACACCCTGAGCAGCAGCAGAGGGAGATTTAACCTGTTTCACCACACCAGGTTAAATCTGGAGGAGCTGGCAGTTCTGTTCCCTGGCTGGAAGGTGAAGGAGGCAGCCCCTGAGGCAGAGGTGGCTGCACTGAGGAGCTCCGGTGGCCATCACACACATACTCTGCTGGGACATCTATTTCTGCTCTCCAAAATCCTGGCAAACACAGGGAGACCCCAGCACTAGGCTGGCTCCTGGTGCCTGACACTGCCGCTGTGCTGGGTGTCACCTCCCCACCCTTCCTGCTGGCCTTGCTCCCTGCCCTTGTCGCAGCCTGGGGTGGGGGGACAGAGAGCAGGGTGAGGAACGGATCAGGGGTTCTCATCCCTAAGGAACAGTGTCAGGGGAAGCCCTGGCAGGGCAAACTGCCACTCCAAAGAGAGACAGAGAGACAGGATGGGCTGTGTGGAGGATTTCATCACTCCTCACTTCTTTACTTTCTGTTGTCAGTGTTCTGGATGGATCTTAGGTCAATAGCACCTTTAATCACTTCTCACTTCTTTACTTTCTGAAGCTGCTGTCTCTGTTCTGGATGAATCTCAGGTCGATGGCACCTCCTCATTAGCCTATCAATTAGGTCACTTCCTTAAAGCTGCCAGAGTCTAAGGAACAGGTACTGCTATTCCCAGCCCAGCCCTATTGCCCACTTTCTATTTCTAAAACAAACAATAATGAGTGATTTTAACATTTGGGGCTTGTAAATCTCCCCACGACATGTTGGTGTTTCTAACAGAATTCTGTTTCCCCCATCCTCTTTTGCAGACCCCTAACACTGGGTAAGGAACAAATCAATAGTGCCTCTTCTTCAATGCTCAGTGCTTTGATTAATAACAGTGGTGTTGTTGTAGTTGTGATGGTTTAAGATGTATTCATTAATTAACCTTGTCTCCTGATTAACTTTGTTCTTGACATCTTGATTTTGTGCTAAATTAATTCTCATTTATTTCCCCCTTCTGCCCTCCCCTTTCATGGATTGTGCTCCTCACTTCTAATCATGTTCCCCTCAGATCATCTCCCCCTCTGCAGAGGCAGAAACCTCCCAGGCTGTGCAGCCACTCCATCCCATCACGGATGGATTTATCTTCCACAGCACCCACTCCTCACACCCTGGATCACCCACAGCACCCATCACTGCCCTGGATCATCCACAGCACCCATCACTGCCCTGCATCTCCCACAGCACCCACTCCTCACACCCTGGATCACCCACAGCACCCACTCCTCACTGCCCTGCATCTCCCACAGCATCCACAGCACCCACTCCTCACACCCTGGATCACCCACAGCACCCATCACTGCCCTGGATCACCCACAGCACCCATCACTGCCCTGCATCTCCCACAGCACCCTCTCCTCACTGCCCACTCCCATCTCCCTTCAGCTGGGGCACAGGAGCACCCTTGAACAGATCACAGGGGTCCTCCCAGCAGTGCAGACAGCACCTCCTGCCCGTCTCCTCCCTCCCCATGGCACACACCCCTCTGAAAGCAGGGCCACCCCTCCTGCCAGGGTCCCCGGGTGCCTCCAGGGCCACCACAGCCCGCCAGCTTTAACTGGGCAATGAAGCCAAAAGCCCCTCTGATTTTGAAGCACAAAGCCCCGTCACGTGGAGGTAAGAGACATGAGCCAATCTTCCTGAGCACAACCAGCCCCCAGCCACCTTCACACAATCCCACACGTGGCAGGTTGGAAGGGGCTCCGTGGGTCACCTGATGCCACCCCCCTGCTCCAGCAGGGCCATCCCAGAGCTCAGGGCACGGCCGGGTGTGCCGATGGGTCTGGAACAGCCCCAGGGAAGAGACCCCACAGCCTCCGGCACAGCCTGCTCAGGCTGGGCACTGCACTGGACTTCTCCATTGTTCAGGTGGAGCTGGCTGGGCTCAGCCCTGCCCGTCCCCCTGGGGCCATCGCTGGGCCTGGGGCAGAGCCTGGCCCTGCTCTGCCCTCCCTGCACATAGGGACACCCGGGGACACCCAGGGACAGCCAGGGACAGACAGGGACAGCCAGGGACACCCAGGGACCCCTGGGCACACCCAGGGACAGCCAGGGACAGCCAGGGACACCTGGGCACACCCAGTCACAGCCAGGTACACCCAGGGACAGCCAGGGACAGACAGGGACAGACAGGGACAGACAGGGACAGCCAGGGTTCCCAGGGCTGAGCAGGAGGAGCAGGATCCCTCTAAGAGCTGCTGGAATGCTCCCCAGGACCCTGCTGGCTCAGGGACAGCTCAGTGTCCCCCAGGCCCCTCTCCACGGAGCTGCAGCAGGTCCAGCTGAGGGGCGCTGGGGAACAGTGTCCCTTTCCCGGCCAAGTGAGAGCTCCCACGGGAGTTTCTGAGCCAGCTGTGGGTTTGGGATGCGCTCAGACAGGAGCTGCTGGGTTTCACCAAAGCTCCCAAACCTTTCCCGGGGCTCTTGCTGGATGCCAGCAGCAACTCTTCTCCTACCCTGGCCCAAACAAATAATCGAATGGGATTTGCTGCTTGGCGGCTGAAGGAGTGGAAATGTGGAAATAGACCGGTGTAAACTTCATTCATATGCATTGTGAATAGCAATACATCCCGGTTTATTATAATCCCTGTCCATCAGTTCACCATCCACCAAATGCGACGGCTGGTGAATTCCATTTTATGATGCAAATGTACCAACCAATACAGGGATATATTTTTTAAGCAGAGGCTTTCTTTTTTCTTTTTTTTTTCTTTTTTTTTTTTTCTCTTTTTTTTTTTTTCCTGAGGAATAAGACCTTTATTCTGCATGTTCAGCCCCTCAGCTGGAAGAGTTCCGCAAAACTCTACCCCACACAAGTGAGCTTTTTGCTCATTTACCCTAGGGGAAAGACTAGCTGAAATAAAAGGGGAGACATAAACTCCCTGTGCAGTCAGAGCAGGACATTTTGCCCAAGGTCAATGGCCTGAAGGAGAACTGGGCATAAACCCCACGGGAGGACAGCAAGGAATTTGGGGTTTGCGTATGTACATGGCTAGGAACGAGACAAAAAAGTCTATACGATTTTAACCACAAAAGATTTCACTGGACATCATGGTCTAGCAGGAGCTTTAAAGGGGAAAAGCAGTTCACAGACTCTTCTGAATGCAATCTCCAGTAGCGGGTTGTTAAGACATTCAGGGCTGTTAATGTGCACTGTCAGCCCATTGTACCAACACCTTAATCCTGGGCCTGTCAGACTTTGAAGGAAAACTAAGGGGCTGACAGTGCTGGCGCAAATGGTATTTTTCCTTCTCCGCTCTCATCGCCTCCCCCTCCTTCCATTTAAAGTTAGAATAACACTGAGTCTATTCCTTTCAGGCTGCAAAACAACTCTGGGAAGGAAAGAAAAAAAAAAAAAAAAAAAAAGGAGGGGGGGAAGTGGAGGGATGGAGGGATTTGGTCCCAGACTCCATGGACAATCCTCCGTCTCCAAATCCCAGTCTCCAAAGTGGAACACTTTGCACAGCCTGATCAGAACCCCGGTGTCTGAGACTTCTCCTTCCTTGGCCCTGGTTATGAAGTTCTCGTGAGTTTATTTGTCTTTCAGGATCTCTCTGTGAGGAGAAAACACGAGGAGCTACACAGAAACACAAGGCAGAATTGCAAAGTCTTGCCTGTCAGCTTTTGTCTTTGGTGTCAGAGCTCACCCACAGGAGAGCTGACAATGTCCGCAAGACACTCCTCCTGTACGTCTGCCAGGCTCCTCAGCACCCACCAAGCCCTTATAAGCCGTCATGGCATTTTAGGCTGGGATTTTAGGTTTTTAAAGCATCACGGGTGGATTCTGAGGTAGAGCCTGGCTCTGGAACACAGTGTTCCCAAATCTCCTCCCCTCCCTTCAACTTGATCTCCCTTGCTTGGTCTGTTCTGGATGATTAAGAGTGGCAGAGACAACAGAAAATGGGATTATTTGCCACCTGCTCCTGGCACTTCCCTAAGGGAGTGATTTAATCCTGGATTTGCCCACATGTACTCTAGAAGCTTTGAGAACACCTCTCAGCTCTGACAGGCAGAGTTACAGCCCGGCATCCAGGCAAGGAGGACTGGATGGAGCCTCAGAGGATGAAGGAGGCACACAGGAATCAGGGGGCCATTTGGAATGGGAAGCTCCCAGTTTGGAGCAATGCTGATCCTTTCCTCCAAAGTGGGCAGCCCAGCTGCCAGCCCCCACACCCCGGGGACACTGTGGGGCCACAGGCTGGCTGTGCTCACGGGGCTGCACACCGGGATCACTTGTGCTGGATCCAGCATCCAATGGCAGGTGACACGAGGAGCGCGGAATTACCTGCAGGTGTGTGAAACACTGCTCAAACCCTGACACCTCCTGCACTGGGGCACCGGGAGGAGTAAGGTCAGTGCTGAACTACCAAAACACAGCTGAACCTCAAGGGGGGTAAAAACTGACCTTAACTAACCTTTGCTCGAAATGCCTCCCAGTTTGTGTCCTCTGGGATATTTCCTAGGGTGCTGCTGAGTGGGGGGCCCTTTCCCTGTGTGTTTCTCCTACCTGCCCTGAGATTGCTGGGAGTTTCTGTATTTCCCTTCGGTTCTCTAAAATTTACCCAAATCCCCTCACAGCAAAAATCCTGCCCACCTGTCATAAATATTCCCGAAATTCTATTGTGTAGGTTGCCATGCACTCCAGACTTCCAACTCCAGATCACAACACCAAAATAAAAGCAAATGGACACAATGTGCCATGAAAAGTGAACTTTACAGGTTTGCACTGATCTGGTGGGTGTTCTCTAAAGCTGGGGTAATCAGAGACCCCAAAGATTTCAGGCCAGTGCTCAGCAGAGGATGAAGAGAAACAGGGCACAGTTTCCTTCAGGTGTGAGCAGTGTCTGTCTCTGGACAGGAGCAGTAACTCCATCTCCCCTCCTGCACTGCAGAGGCACCAGCCAAGGTCTCACTGGCAGGAGGGAGCATTTCTGCAGGTCTCCAGGCCTGCTGGCATCCCTAGAGTGTCACCACATACGTTCCTGGGTCAGTAAGGGACTGGTTCCTGCCCTCCCTCAGCCACGGAGATGTCACACACACAGCAGAGGGGTCTGTGCCCAGGGCTCCTGCGTGGTAGCTGCCCTGCAGGTGAGCCTGGGGGTCATCACTGCCTGGGAGCGGATCCGAGAGAGTGAGAAGTAACACTGAGAACGTTATTACATGGAAATGAGCAAAAGCAGCAAGAAACAATTTAAGAAGATAGTTCACGTTCCAAGGGGGAAGAAACACTTCCAGAAACTGGGTTAAGCAAAGCCCTGCTGAGCTACTTATTGATTTCTTAATGAGCCTGGGGGGAGAAAGGAAAAGAAAAGAGGACAGAAAAGAGAAAAAAGAGAAAAAAAAAAAAAAAAAAAAAAAAAGAAAGAAAAAAAAAAAGATATAAAAGACAGATTCCAGACAGAAATAGTCATGCAGTTTCCTTGTGGATGTAAAGAACAAGTCAGGAAGGCTGTGGAGAGCAGCGCAGCATCACAAACGGTTTGTTTGCAGAGAGGGGCTCACGGCTTGGGGAGGGCAGAGGGGTGGGAAGGGCCCAGGAAAAGGAGAAGGTTCTGCAGAGCAGCACCCTGGGAGCTGCTCCAAACTGCTGATGCCTGGTGCTGCCAGAGCTCAGGATGTGCCCCTCACCTGCCCGCTCCCCTGGTGGGGTGGTTTGTGTTTGCAGCACCACCGTGGTGCCACTGCAGCTGGGCTCCTAAATCCCTCCTCTGCGTGAGCAAAACACCCGTGGGGACAGGGACTCCCTGTTGTGGGGACAGGGACCCCCTTGTGTGGGGACAGGACCACCTTGTGTGGGGACAGGCGGCTCCTTGTCCTCTCCATCAGGTGAGTTATTTCTGATCAGTGTGAGTTTAGTTCTGCTGCTGTGGCCTGGGCTGGGGCTCAGCTCCAGACAAGTGCTCTGCTCAGCCCTGGGACATTGTTTCAGGGACAAAAGCCTCCAGCACGGGGCTGACCTCAGCCAGAGCCCTTTGGCAGTGGCAGGGGACGGTCCCACCCTCGTCCCCCAGCAGCGTGGCAGGTCACAGGTCAGGGTCAGAGGGAAGCTGTGCCCACAGTACAAAGCAGCTCCTCACCAGAGCTCTGCCCCACCCTGAAGATATTCCTGGCTGACAGCCACAGCCCTGCTGGGAGGCAGGAACAGCTTTTTCAGCTGCCAGGTCGAGGCTCAGGCAGGTTAAGGACAGAGTGCTGCTCAGCTGGTGGTGCCACTTCAGAGGGGACAGAAGGCTGAAACGGACTGCCCCGACCCTGCTGTCCAGGGCAGGGCCAGGCATGGGGAATAAAAGTGCTTTATATATGCACAGGGAAAGAAAAATATGAGGCAGCTCCACCACATATGTAACTAAATTCACATGAGGCACTGCGACTGTGCAGCTTTTCCAGGAAAAATAGGGGGAAAAGGGAAACCAGGCTCCACTGTAAATAGCTGAGGTGGTAAAACGTCTCTAGGCTAAGTGAGAGATCAGAGGGGATCAAAGAGTGAGACTGGATCCACCAGAGCTGAGAGGAGCTGGGACCCTGGTGCAAGGAATCTGGAATCCCTCCCCAAAGGCCATTATCCAGCAGGCACAGAGGATCCCCCACACACTGACCGTAATGGTGCAGCCAAACAGAGCCAAAGAGGGGGAAACAGCAGGGCCCTGAGTGGCACACCAACACCTCAGTGTCATGGGATAACCTGGAACTCTGCCAAAGCTGCATCAGGCGCCTCTGAGACAGCCCAAGCCTGAGATAAGAAAAGAGAGGTAGGATGGGAGATGGGAGATGAGGAGTGGGGATGGGAGATGGGAGATGGGGGAGATGGAGGAGATGGGGAGATGGAGGAGATGGAGGAGATGGGGGAGATGGAGGAGATGGGGAGATGGGGAGATGGGGAGGTGAGGAGATGGGGAGATGGGGAGCACATCTCCAATTCCAGGAGAAAAACTTCCCAATTTTCCAGTGGCCAGGCAGTTTTCCAACTAAAACGAACGCTTCGGAAAGGAAGTTCCTGGACATACAAATGCACCTTGCATCCCATCTAACGGGAGCTTGCCCCCAAAGCTCTTTCCCTGGGGGCCTGCTGCATCCTAAATGAAGCCGTGCCACCCTTGCTGCTCCCACAAGGCATCACATTGTGAAAAACGAGATTCACTTTTTGGTAGATTTTAAGAAATATGTTTTAATAAAAAGATAAGACAATTAGGAGATAAGGAAAAAAAGCAAAGTACGGTTGGTCAGGTGACTTGGCATTTAGCCAAGTCCACAAATTGCCATTTCATAGGCTTTCTTTAAATACTCTTTTTGTTGTATCAGTTTGTTGAATATTCATATTTTTCCATAAGCTAGTTTCTATATTTAAGGGACTGTTTTGTATGGCCCTTCTTTGGGTCCGCTTTTTTAGAGTATGCGTGTTTTTTGGCTGTGTCTTCATTATCACCTTTAGATTGGGCTTTGGTTTGTGCTTTTTTTAGATGGGAGATGTTGATAGTTGGTGTATCAATAGCAGAGTCTTCTTTATATGTTCATTGCATGTATTTTGGCCAAACAGACAGTTTAAGCATACTCTATCACTACTACCACTATGCCTAATTTTCTTTACTAACAGCAGAAATAAAAACTTGTATCTTTACCACAAAGTTATTAATCGTATAACACACATCTTGCAAAAAGCCAACTTTAGTAATAGTCATTTATAACAACATCAACACCAATTCTCTGTCTGCCTGCACACCGCCGGGCATAAGGAAATGTTTGCGGGTATTTGTCACCCGCTGCTGTCCATCCCTGACACAGGCAGCAGCGATCCTCGGGACAGCAGCGGGGCCACGGCAAACACTACCCGGGAGCAGGTCCCCAGTGCCCCCCGCCTCCAAACCCCGGCACAAGCGGGCACGGGGGAAGGGGACACAACATCTGCCTCCTCACTGAGGAGTGTTTCTTTCTCTTCCCCTGGTCCGTGGAGGCACACGGAGGCCGGGCAGAGCGGGAGCAGCCTCTCCTCGCAGCAGGCGACGGGGCGGACGCTGCCTGGGCTGGGACGCTCCGCTGGGATGCCGCGAGCCCGGAGCTTCTCAGGGGGTTTGCAAAGGGGGTTCAAACCAGCCGGGGGAGAGACAGCGGGACCCGGAGGACTATCTCAAGGTTTTAAAATGCAATTCCCCCACTTTACTTTAGGTGGAGGGGTCAAGGTTTGCCCGTTTCTTCCTCTCCCCCGCTCCCCCCAGCGCTCCTTCCCCCTTCCTGGGCGAGTTTTGTTTTGGGAGCGGGCTGTGGATGGGGCAGGGCTTTGTGCCGCCCATTCAGCTGCCTGAAAAGGCCGGGCAGCCCCAGCGGAGGGAACAAACTTTCGGGGGTCAGCGCGGTCAGGCCGGGATCAATGTGTGCCATTGTTTGCATTAAGGACACGATCGCAGCGGGGTGCCCGCAGCCACCGCACACAGCTCCAGGCACTATTTATATTTATGCGGCGCTGGAATCGCAGGGCACAGGACTCCTCTCCCAGGGAAAACAGGACCCGCCACTGCAAACGTGCCTGCCCGGTCCGAGCGCTGGGGTTTGCTGGAGGGGTAAAGAAAACCTGTTTTTTTTTTTTTTTAATGTGCATGATAAATAAGGGTGGATGCCGAGTGAGCTTGACAAAAAATGATCCCGGTAAGAGAGCACGGGCAGTGACAGCCCAGCAAAGTGCCTTTTTAGTGTCGCTTCTCTCCCAGAGATGGACAGTTCAGGTCATTAAAGGCCTAAGATAGAAACAGTTTCTCTTTGCGCTGTTGGAAAACAGGCTGTTGTTTCCATGGAAGTGGCCCGGCCCTTTCTTGGGTCGCCTCCACCGCAGAAGTGGCCCTCGGCCGCGGGGTGGGAGCTGCTGGGGCCGGGGGAGCCCCCAGCAAACCCGTGTGAAATCCAGCCGGGAAAGCAGCACAAAGGGGCTGGGGAGAGGCTCAGAGCCTGCAGCGCCCCGGGCAGGGCTCCAGACCAAAGGAAGCAGCCAGCTGCAGAGGGGAGCACATGCTCCCAAAACTCCAACCCAAAACCCTCGTGAAGGGAGCTCAGAGATGCCCCCGGCTGCTACATGACCCCCCCCCCCCCCTTCATCTTCTTCAATGTTTCCTACAGAGCAGTGTGTGCCCACCAGAGCCTTTCCCCACACTGACCTCACTCCCTCATCCACAGAGCAAAGGGGAGCTTGTTCCTCCAGACACTGCAAACCAGAGTTTCATTAGACTGAAGGATTAACCAGCGAACAGAACCGTGGGACAATCTCCAGCGAGCACGAGTTGGTCATGGCCAGCCCACCACAGTGCATTCCCACATCGCTCTGGGAAGAACAGATACTTTGAGGTCCCCAAAGAAGCAGGATAATTTAACATATCCCTGTGAACTCCAGTCTCCATCACAAACGGCAGCTTCAGCCCAACCTCTCTGGCAAAATGAAGAGAAAAGAAAAACGAGATTGTGAGAGTGGTGAGGGGCTGGCACAGGCTGGACACGGGCACAGAGAGACAGAACAAGGGTGAATGGCCTGAAGATGAAGGAGGGTGGATTTAGATGGGATCTGGGACAGGAATTGTTCCCTGGCAGGGTGGGCAGGGCTGGCACAGGGTGCCCAGAGCAGCTGGGGCTGCCCCTGGATCCCTGGCAGTGCCCAAGGCCAGGCTGGACACTGGGACAGTGGGAGGTGTCCCTGCCATGGCAGGGGGTGGAGTGGGATTAATTTTAAGGTCTCTCCCAACACAAAGCAATCCATGGTTCTCCGATAAGAAGAAAGGAAAGGTTTTAATCCTGCAGGGAGAGCAGCAGGAAGGGTGAGTGAGAGCCCAGCTGCTCGGGCATGTAAGGTCTGATGCTGAATCTTCCCGGAGACACCAACAGCTTCGTGTTGGAGTCCTGATGAGAGAGCTGAGCTCTGTCCGTGTAAACCTGACTTCCAAAGAAATGTAACTATACCTTAAAAACCCACAACCAGCACAACTGGGTGAAAATCTGAAATCTGGGAATGGCTGGAAACACCCCTGGGTTTCAGAGAGCTGCGGTGAATCTCTGCTCGTGAGCCTGGCACAGCTCCCCAGTAAATCCCCCGACGTGGGACACCTTGACTTCCACCCCCATTGTGCTGGACGCCCCTTTCCTCTTTGTGTCCTCCCCATCGCCTTTTGTGCCCAAGTGACACAGACTGATGAGGATTATTTCCACGGCTTCCTCCGGGACAGGGGGTTTTCCCTGCTGCCCTTGTTCGGGGACAAAAGGCCCATTAAGCGTCTTCCCAGGGCGAGGGGAGCGGAGCATACCTGGCCCCCGATGTGGGAATGGCCACTACCCCTGACAGCCATTAGCATCTGAATGGGAGTGGTGCCTGCGGAACAACAGGCAATTATCCCACTGAAAAGCTTTTAAGTGGCATTAATTGCTGGCCGCAGACTTAGGGCTCTCTCGGAGTAAACCGTGTTGACAAACAGGATAAACTATATTGGATTTACTGCAGGGCAAAAAATTTCTAGGATTGTGCCTCACTGAGGGCGAGCTCCGCTTTGATGCTGAGCTGTCACAGAGCATCCTCACACCTACAGCAGCACAAGCGGGCTGCCAGGGGCCCCGGGCTGGGCTCTGAGTGCCCGTGTGACTCCAGCGGCCCCGGGCTGGGCTCTGAGTGCCCGTGTGGCTCCGGGGGACCCGGGCTGGGCTCTGAGTGCCCGTGTGGCTCCGGGGGCCCCGGGCTGGGCTCTGAGTGCCCGTGTGGCTCCGGGGGCCCGGGCTGGGCTCTGAGTGCCCGTGTGGCTCCGGGGGACCCGGGCTGGGCTCTGAGTGCCCGTGTGGCTCCGGGGGCCCCGGGCTGGGCTCTGAGTGCCCGTGTGGCTCCGGGGGCCCCGGGCTGGGCTCTGAGTGCCCATGTGGCTCCAGGAAAAGGCTCCCAGGGGACAGGGAGCCCTGCCCCGCGCAGTGCAGAGTGGATTGGCAGCCCCTCTGTCCCAGCTGTACCTTTCTGTGCTCTTGCTCAGGGATGCAAAGCACACAAATCTGCTCCCAGTAACAGGCACTGGCTTCATGTCCCGCTGCTCTTTGATTGAGATAATTGTCCCTGCACGGCCCAGGAATGGGGGAGATGTGGGGACATTTTACAGCTGAGAGAGGAAGAGTATTTTGTTAAAGGATGTTAATCTTTAAAAATCAACAATGCTCCTGATAAATAAACGCTGTCCTCTCCATTAGGTACTTGCAAAAAGGTCAGAGCTAGCACTCGACTGATTCCTTGGAAAATCACGCTCAAATGTTCTTTAACTTGGTGGGAATGAAATTATTTCAAAACTGATTATGTTCACGTGCAAGGCACTTCTTCCTACAGCTTCTCCCTGCAAACTGAGAGACAATAACCTTAAACAAGCACTGCAGCACTGTTCTTTCCCCAGGAGCAACCTCTCATCCTCACCACCACGTGTCCCACAGTCACACCAACACCTGGATTGTTCTGAGCTCCCTGTGGGTTCCCAGCCCCAGGGGCTGTCAGCCCAGATGGCACTGGACAGAATCACGGGGTCATGGAGTTCTTTGGGTTGGAATGGGCTCTAAAGTTAATCCCACTCCACCCTGCCATGGCAGGGACACCTCCCACAGTCCCAGGCTGCTCCAAGCCCCAGTGTCCAGCCTGGCCTTGGGCACTGCCAGGGATCCAGGGGCAGCCACAGCTGCTCTGGGCACCCTGTGCCAGCCCTGCCCACCCTGCCAGGGAAGAAATTTTTCCTAATATCCAATGTAACCCTTCCTCTGTCAGTGTGAAGCCTTTTCCCCTTTTCCTGGCACTCCACATCGCTGTAAATTGTCCCTCTCCATTTTCTGGCAGGCTCTCCTGGCACTCGAATGCTGCAGGGAACCCCAAAGCCTCCTCCTTTCCAAGCTTTCCCAATCAAGTGCACTCAGGAATCCCCTGCGATTATGAACTTAGGTCTAGAAAAAGAAGAAAGAAACAAAATACTCTCCCTGAAGCATTAATTTATACTTATTTCTAATTTTGAAAGCTTTTGACAGTTGAACCATTACTCATTCACTTCATCCACGTGAAGATGAAACTTTGCCTGACAATCTCTTGCATCACAAACCTGAATATGCTCCCTCTGCACTGGGGCTCGGGCACTTCTAGAGGATTTCCAGTAAATATGGGTCAGTTTATGGCTCAGAGTGAAAACCATGGGAAAAGCTCTGGGTTTTGCTAATTCAGACCTCCAGCTCAGCACACACATGTGGGTGGCCTTTTGAAGTTTGAGCAGCAGATCTTCTGCTGGGGCAGAATGGCCTCGTTCCCCGCAGTCAGTGGCGCAAGGCCAGCCTGCACCATCTGAGGACAAGCCCTCTCACATTTATCCCAGCACAAAACTGCCACAGGAACTCAGGAATTGTTAAGGCATCTGTGGAGAAGGCTTTGAAAAAAAGCCTGTACAAAGTCCAGTCAACTGAGACTGCAAAGCTTTGCCTCCAGTGTGTGGTGTAGAATGGACTGCACAGTCAGAAAGCCAAAATATTAATGCAACCCCCCACAACACGCCTGTCCAAGAGAGACAGTGCTAAAAAACCCAGCGTGGGCCCCAGCAGACAAAGGACGGACCTCATGTGCTGCAATAATGCCCAATCATCAGGACTAGGCTAATTTCCTCTCACAGTGCCAGATTCAGACCACAAATAATTAACTTAAGTGCGGAAAAGATGCACTCTTTGTGTTGGTTTGGTTGTTGCTGTTGTTGTTTCAATAAAAGGAGAGACTCCAGCCCCACAGAGCTGGGCTCTAGTGGAGAGCCAGGGCTGGTCTCATTTGTTCCTGCTGAACATTTGCTCCTCGGTATGTGCTGATATTGGCAGGATGATGACAGGTAAGAAATGCCATGTGTTACATTATGGAAAAGCAAACAGCTGAAGGAAAACCTGGGAACAAGAAATGTTGTTGGAGGAAGAACCATTAAGCAGGACTGTGAGATGCAGAATTTCATGAACCACCAGGTGCACACTCACTCTGTGGAACCAGTACCAAGCCCTTGTCCCACCCCAGTCATTTCTCTCCTGAGCAGCTGAGTAATAATTCAAATTTTGTTTGAATCTGGCACCTGAAATAGCTCAATAAAGTTTCACTGCTTCCCACTGCTGCCCCAAGAGCTCGTGTCCCAGCTGCTGTGTGCATGATGAAGTGATCAGAACACCTTCCTGGAGACCAGCCCTGCTGCTCCTTGCCCTGAAGTCTGCTGGAGTGCCGAGGGAGCAGCGCCTGGACAAAGCCATGCAGGGACACGTCCTGGCAGGAGTGAGACCTGCTCTGGTCACCCTCAGCCAGCACAGGCAGAAAGTGCTCGTGCACACACCTCCACGCACAGGCGTGTCTCCAGGGACTCACAACCCCCAAATTTGACACCTCTGGGTAGGCCACATGAATATCCCCTGGGATAACCCTCTTGTAGAGGGTTGAGGATTGAAGCCAAGTGAGCCCCAGAGCTGGCTCAGGCTGTGCAGGGTGGGCACACACCCTGGGGAGGCTCCTGCTGGGCACCAGCTGCTGGCACTGCTGTTCTCTGCAACAACCCTTGCCAAGCCCTGGGTGCTGAGCCTTCCAAGGGGCTTTGGTGCCAACAATGGCTGTGGGAGCATTGTCCCTGGCCCCAGGCAGGTGAACTTCTCCCTTCTCCTGGAGAAGATGGCACAGGGCAGAGCCAGGGGGAACACACCCTTCAGCGGGGTTCAGCACACAAAGCCCACAGCTGCCACAGCACCATGGTCCCACCAGCTGCTCTGGTTTAATGGGACTTGCAAGTGGCAGGAAGACCAAGAGGGAAGTAGTTAAGTTGGAATGAATTTGTCACTCCATATTTAACTGACCTCAAAACTATTAAACAAATCTAATAGGAAATACTCCCAGATTCTAAATACCTCTGTGCTGCGTGCTGGGGACCAGCCCCTGCCCTGGCCTTCAGCCACCCAGCAGACTGGTGCAGGGCAAGCGGAGCTCCCCTCCTCCCCATCCCAAAAGCCTGGTTTAATTTCTGGCTTTCCCCCTGAGCCTGCAGGACAGTTGATGTGAGGAGCATGGAGGGTATCCAGCATCCCAGGCTAAGGTGCTGGAGGAAGCTGAGGGATCCTGCTGCAGGCCTGTGGCTTTGCTGGCTCCTGCTGGAGGGAAGCCCAGAGGATGTTCAGGAGCTGGGAGCAGGGACTGCCTGCTCAGGAGGAATCAGGGATTTTTCCATCCCTCACGCAGAAAAAAAATCCCAACTTCTCACACATTAGTTGCAACTACTACCCTCTCTGCATCTGGAATAAAGAGGGACTTGGGAGATTTAAGGCTGCAGGCAGAGTGGAACTGGATTTTACTGCCAAACCTCACAGACTCAGCAGATATAATATGGAGAGAAGCTAGGGGCAGAAAGCTGGCATAAAAACAAACAAAAAGCAGCTTTTTCTGGCAAATAGGTGAATCCAAGCCAAGCCCCCCTCATGGCCTGGCACACTCGGTGACAGCACATTTCTGACTGTGGTTTGCTGTCCGTCAGGTCTGTGCCCGGCTGCCGAGGGCACGGAATGGAGCATCTAGGGGCTGTCCCCGGGCTGGAGTGAGCCAGGAGGGAGCGGCTATTGCCCAGCCCAGAGCCGGGGCCGATGGAGCGGAGATGTGCGGTGTGTAGGAGAGCCCCGGGCTGGCCGCGCTCCGAGTGCCCTCTGCCGGCCCCGGCCACCCTCCTGCGCCCTTCCCTTCCCTTCCCTTCCCTTCCCTTCCCTTCCCTTCCCTTCCCTTCCCTTCCCTTCCCTTCCCTTCCCTTCCCTTCCCTTCCCTTCCCTTCCCTTCCCTTCCCTTCCCTTCCCTTCCCTTCCCTTCCCTTCCCTTCCCTTCCCTTCCCTTCCCTTCCCTTCCCTTCCCTTCCCTTCCCTTCCCTTCCCTTCCCTTCCCTTCCCTTCCCTTCCCTTCCCTTCCCTTCCCTTCCCTTCCCTTCCCTTCCCTTCCCTTCCCTTCCCTTCCCTTCCCTTCCCTTCCCTTCCCTTCCCTTCCCTTCCCTTCCCTTCTCGGCTCCCTGCCTGCCTCCCGGGACAGGCTGTGGGCACAGCCCCTGGCACAGCCCATGGCACAGCCGCCCCGCTCAGGTATTCCCGGTGTGTCCATTCCACCTTGGAATTTCCCCACTGCAGACACTCCCCAGCATCTCTGGGCAGTCTCAGGGCTCAGGCACTGCCCAGGGAAGGAGTTTCTTCCTCCTGTGCAGGGGGAAATTCCTGGGATCAATCCCTGCCCCTTCCTCCTGTGCTATTGCCCGGCACCGGGCTCTGACATCCCCCTCTCAGGTAGTTCTGTACATCCAGAGATCCCTCTCAGCTGTCCGCTCTCGAGGCTCAATGGCCCAGCTCCTTCAGCCCCTCCTGGGCACAGAGATGCTCCAGGCCCTTCCTCAGCTCCACAGGCTCCTCCTGTCCCGAGGGGCCCAGGGCAGGACACAGCACTGCAGGCAGGTGAGGGTGCACTGAGGCTGAAAGAGAAGGACAGGAGACCTTCCTCTCCCCCTGCAGCCCACGGCTCCACTGCTGCTCCTGCCCCAGATCCCTGCTCAGGGACACCTTGCTGTCCCCAGATCCCTGCTCAGGGACACCTTGCTGTCCCCAGATCCCTGCTCAGGGACACCTCGCTGTCCCTAGGACCCCCAGGTCCTTCTCTGCAGTCACTTCCAGCCTGTGCTCGTGCCTGTGGTTGCTTCTCCCCAGCTGCAGGACCCTGCATTTGCCTCTGCTGAATCTCACTCTCTGCTCATCTCTGCAGCCTGTAGAGACCGCTCAGAATGAAGCCCCTTGAAGCTTCAAGTCAGGTTTGCATTGCTCCCAGACTGAGCTCACAGGTGAACCTCCCAGGTTTGTATCACTCTCGGAGGCTTCTCCTGGTGGGCTTGGTCCAGCAGCACCACAGGGAGGGCTGAGACTGAACCCAGCAGGCAAATGCCCTTGTGCTGACCCTCCCTTCAAGTGTGTCATTTGACAGAAAGGTGAATTTAAAACCAGGAAAAGAGGGCAAAACAGTAATGCTGAAATTCCAGAGAGCATTTCCTGCTTGAGAACTGATCCCTGCCATCAGTTCCCTGCTCTGTGGGAGGATGAACATGCCGTTCCCACCCGGGGGAGATCGCAGAGATGAGATGTCTTGATCAAGGTCACTCCTAAAGCACTGGGAAAACAACTCCAGAGCTTTGGCAAGGGCAGCTTCCTGGGTCAGAAACCTGGCAAAGCTCACTTTTATTTTCTTCCCTAGAAACCCAGAGGGATCATTTACACTGAAGGACACCATCACATCTGTGTTTTGAAGATTATGTTTTAAACAAAAGCCTAAATAAATTTGAGTAATTCAATCTAAAATTTCACTAATATCATAGGGGGTCTTTGTCCAGTCTTTGTACGTGACAAGAATTTATGAAAGTCTCTCCAGATATCCTAAAGAACTCCATGAAGAGGACTGTAGTTACAAGGGAAGTTTGAGGGCAGTTATTCAGCCCAAGTGTTGTAAGCCCAGTGTCAGTAACTCCCCTGCAGCCAGTAAACAGGTCAGAGCAAAGGTGTTTTTGCAAGAGATTCACCCACTCCCTCCCATCACCGGGAGGTTCAGGGCCTGAACCAGCTCCCACTGAAGGGAGCAGGCAAAGTCCCTGTTTTTAATGGCACGGGATGCACTCCCAGCCCTGCAGGCAGGAATCCTGCCAGGCAGCCAGCCTTTCCCCTGGACAGCAGCGATGCCTCTGGGGCAGGGCACGCTGGGGCAGGTTTCAGGATGGGAATGAAGATTTCATGTTTCCCTCCTACAGTTTTTTCTTCGACTGTTGAAAGACACAAGGCTGCCATGGATCTGTCCACACACAGCACTGGGAACCAGAGGGAGTTGTTTGAGGGTGACACCGATGCAGAGAGGCCCCAGGGGGAAGGGAAACCTCAGGGCAGGAATCCTCATTTAACCCTTCTCAGCTGCCACAGTCAGCCCCCTCCACCATCACCTCCAGGAGTCCCAGACACATCTCAGCAGAAGGCACACCCTGTCTGCATCCTGGGGAGTGTGTGTCCATCCCCATCACCCTCAGAGCTGGCATTCAGCAAGGGACACCCACAGCAGGTGGGAACCCTCCTCGTGCCCCAGGAGAGGAGGTGAGGGGTGAGTGCCCACAGGGCTGGGGCACAAACTGGATGGAGAAAGGCTCAATTCCATCCTTTTCCTGTGCACACCACCTGAAGAACCACATCTCATCCCTTTCCTCTCCAGGACAGAGGAGCTGCTGTTCCAGGCCAAGTTGGGCCAAGAGGAATTCATGAGCTGAGGTCTGGTCAAGCTGGCTCTGTGCCTTTTCCCCTCGGGACCTTGCAGGCAGAGATGAAGGTCAAAGAGTAATGGCCATGAACCAAAACACCTGAAATTCCACCTCAGGATGAAGAAGAACTTCCCAGGGAGGGTGGCCAGTGCACTGGACCACTGCTCAGGCAGGGTGTGGAGTCTCCCGCTCTGGAGACATTCCAGTCCCACGGGGATGTGTTCCTGTGTCACCTGCTCTGGGTGACCCTGCCTGGGAAGGGCTTTGGGCAAGGTCCCTTCCTATGCCAGCGCACAGTCATGAGCTGACAAACTCACTTTACACCACAGGACACTTGGAGTTAGGCACCAAGAGGACAAAACAGACTTTACATTCACATCCCTTCTACCCAAGGGCTCCCTCACCATCCTGCAGTGCTGGACCAGATTCAGCTTCTCCAAACACCCCACAGGGATCACCCTGGGATGGCGATTGGCACAAACCCTTTTGTACCCAGCCAAAATTCTTTTGTTTTCTCACTCCTTAAGGTTGGTTTGTGGTTTGGTTTTGCCTTTCTTTAGTGTCGCAGAAAAAGAGGGAAAAAAAAAGAATTTACTAGGGCTTCACATTCTGTGCCAGTGTCTCTGTCCTAATCCTCCAAGAACCCTTGAGAGTTTGGTGTCAAATGTTTTATCCAGAGCCACAGTCTTTACTTTCATGTCTGTTTTCCAGTTGAATAGCTCCATGAATGCATATAAGGAACACCACAGAAACACAGACGCTCTTCAAAAACTACATGGCAGCACCACATTCAGTGCAGGCTGATTCCAGATCAGGATTTGCAGGGAGCCAGGATGAAAGTCTGGTCCAAGGATGTGGTGATACATTTTTTAGAGGAGAAATTCCTGAGCTCCCCAAGGGGAAAAAGACCCTTTGTGAATACAGGATTTTTCTGAGCTGTTCTCTGAGGATAAACCTCTTCATCAAGCTATTGTCAGATAAGGAATAGCTGGAAGAGGTTTAGAAATGCTTTCCCAAAATCTGGGATTTAACCTATTGCATGATTTCAGTGAAACAATGCAGGAATTGCCATTGGAGGGAAGAAGACAAATCCATTTCCCTCCAATCATTTCCCAGAGTAATCCCCAGGAGCTCCTTGGGGAACGAAGCAGGGCCAGCTCAGCAGCTGCACCTGAGCTCCTGAACAGCAGCAGCTCCCAGTCAGGTTGTCTCCCATTAATTTGCCCTTTCCTTTCTTCTCTTCTTTTCAGTTGTGGCCCCCACAAGACCCAGCAGCTGGGAGTTCCACAGTTTAATAGCATAGGGGAAAAAACCAATTTTCCTTGTGATTTCAAGCTGCTGAGTGGTGATTTCCGCACGCTGGGCTGTGAGAGCAGCTTTGCTGCCTTTCCTGCACCCTTCAGCCTTGTCCCCTGCCGCCCACTGCCCCAACCCCCTGTGGCTCCCCTTCTCTGTGCTCCCTCTCCTGAGTCCTCTCCAGCACGGGGCGCAGAGGGGCAGGAGGGAGCTGTGCCAGGGGGTGCCCGTGGGGAGTGCCAGGGGGAATCAGGGCTCCAAGTCCCCCCTCGCTGCTGCCAGCCCCAGTCCACACCTGGGCACGGGCCCAGGAGCTGCGGACAGTCCAAGACAGCCTTGGAACCTCCCTGTATTCCTGTGGGAGTTGGGAAAATGCAGAATAAACAACAAAAACAATTATTCCAGCTGGAAAATATTATTTCTCCTGGTTTGTTTTCTGCCTGAGAGGGAAAGCTGGTTGGAATTACAGAAAGTATGGGTGATTGAGGAAAACAGCTTTTCAACAGGAAAACAACTCTGCAAATGTTTTGAAGTTACTGTTATTGTTCAACACCTAAAATTAAACATTTTCTGTATTTTCTTTTAACTGAATTCCCCATTCCTCTGGTTTTCTGTATTGAAAGAGAAGACTCTCAAAAGAATAATTTGCATTTGCCTGGCTGGTTCAAATCCTTTACAGCAGAAAGAAAGAGCCAAATGACTACAAGTGACCTGATGAGTTGGGACATGGCTCCACAGGCTGGAGTTTACTGGGCAAAAACACAGCTTGGCCCAAGCCACTGGATGTGTCCAGCTCAGAAAACTCGAGGCTGATCTCACTTCCACTCCACATTTCATGGTGTATTTTCTCCTGGTTTCAAAGAGATGTAGGACTTGTGCTGCTCCATAAAGAACACTTCTGAGATCTCCAAGGGCTCTAAGCTCCTTAGAAAAAGAGGATTAAGGCATGTGCTGGGTGCAGTGGGTACCTGTGCTGGTTTGTGGCAGCTGGTGCAGATTACAACAGGCTGGGCTTGAACCAGGCCCCCAAAGCTCCCTCTGCTCTCCCAGGCAGGAGCGCCAATTTCCCTGCCCTGGGACCTCCTCCCACCCTAAAGCCCCGTGGCCAAACACCCTGACACAGCCCTTGAACCCTTCCCCAGGGGTCCATTCGAGCTCACAGCCCCTGGATCTGCAGGGAGGGGATTCCTCGGGCCGTTCCTGTGGCCAGGGTGCTCCAGGCCACCCACCCCAGCCCTGCCAGCCTGACAGATCCCCAGTTCCAGCAGCTCTGTCCTGTTGTGCCTCAGCAGCTCTGTCGGACTGGTTGGGTGGGGTTGCAAGGTCCAGCAAACAGCCACAGTCACACCGGGAGGCTCTGATCCATCACTCAGGGCTGGGCAGTGCTGCCTTTCAGGAAGAGACATGGATTTGGGGCTTCCTAATGGCACAGGGAATAGAGAAGAAGGATTTGTCCATCAGAGCTTGCTCCAGGCAGCACATTTACTGCTGCTCTCGGAGAGCCTGGCAGATACTAAAGGCACAAACAGTCAAGACAGAACAAATGAAAAGATCCTCTGCTCTCTGAAAAGCATAAGGGCTTGGCAGGCAAATATTTCATAGCAGGCCTCCCTTCCTTTGTGCCTCCCCCCTGCCCTGGGCTCAGCTGACATGGATGAAGGGCAGGAGAACATCCCAGCTCTGGCACCAGAGCCCCACAGGCCCAGGGCAACCTGGAATGGGGTGTTGGGGCTCCAAAGCCAGCTGGAGAGATGCTGGGGATAATTTCCAAGAAGGCTTTGGGGCAGCTTTGCACCTCTGCCCTCCAGAGCTGTGCGTGTTCCCTGGGCTATGCCCCCAGACCACAGCAGTGCGTGGGGTGTCTCTTCTCCCCAATCCCTGCATGGAGCCTGGCCAGCAGCAGTGCAGAACCTGCCTGGCAGGGCTGCTGGAGCCTGGCAGGGCTGCTGGAGCCTGACTGGAGCCTGGCAGAGCTGGCTGGAGCCTGGCAGAACTGGCTGGAGCCTGGCTGGAGCCTGCAGAGGTGCTGGAGCCTGGCTGGAGCCTGGCAGAGCTGCTGGAGCCTGCCAACCCCTAAACATCTTTGTCCACTGCAGAGCGAACCCAAGGGGCCAGAGCTGTTTGGAACAGACCTGGGGGCAAATGGCCCAAATCAAGAGAAAAATGCCCGTTGTTGACAAAAGAAGTGATTGATGGAAGTGGTGCTTCCAGGGCAGCTTTATTCTGGGGGCAGGAAAAATGAAGTAACAGGCTCTTGGTGGCGGCCGGGAGGGTTGTGCTCCAGTGGAGCAGGACAGAAACCTCTCACTTTGGGAGGGACTTTTGCAGTAGAAGGGTTTTTAGGCATTGACCAAGCAGGGTCACCCAGGACCCAGAGGAACAGAACCATCCCCAGTACGTGGCAATACCCACCACATGAATGTTACTGCAGAGGTTTGTGAGGTTGGATCTCCTTCCAAAGGCTCAGGAAGGATGCAGCCATCCAGGCACAAATAACCCCCGGAGCAGCTGTGCTGGCTGCACTTCCAGCACCCCGGAGAGGACGGAGCATTTCTGCCTGGTGACCATCTGTTCGTGCATCTGAACGGAGAGGGGAATTCCACTGGCCTCTGCCACCCAAAATCCAGCCTGGACTCCCGGCTGGGGGTCACCCACCTGCACCAGAGGAACGGGGAAAAAAGAGACACTGTGGGACAGGGTAAAGGCTGAAGTTGGGATATTCACGAAGGCCACCAGCATCCTGGTGAGCCTTGTCACTTACTGCGAGTAAATAAAGAGCTGGAGCTCCCCTCCCAAAGCCCCGGAGCTCCTCTCACCACGCCCATAACAGAGAAACTTCCGCGACCCTCGAGTGTAGACGAAAATCATGTCCTAGGAAAAAGAAAACAATTTAAAAAATCAGAATGGGCTGAAGCTACAAATCAAGCTCAGTTAATATTTAATGCTGCAGTTTGGTGCTTTTCAGAGGGGGAAAAGCACTGGGATTTCTTTGCTGCGGATTGACCTTGTGAAACTCAGTGTGTCAAGAAAAAAAAAAGGGGGAAAGGAATTTTGTTGAATATTTCAACATCTGGAGCCACTTAGTGGCAGAAAAAAGCAACTTCTTGAGAAGCACTTTTGATCTAAAGCACTGGTTTTAAACCTTTTTCTATTTGTAGACCCATAAAATTTGTCCCTGCATAATAAATACAAGTCTACTGACACTCACTCCTGGCATTCCAGTCAATCCTGGAGGTTCCTCAGGTGTTCAGGAGCAGAGAGACAAAGCTGTGCTTTCCCACCCTGCCCAAGGACCTCCTGCACCACTTCAGTTCCCAGCACGGACAGCTGCTCACTTCATCGACAGACAACCTGCAGCAAGGTCACCTTGCCTCTCTGGACATGGGGTGGCCTTTTCCCAAACCAGAGACTGATTTTATCTGTGGAACTGGCACCACCAGGTTCGTGTGCTCCTGGCAAAACTGCTCACCGCTGCCCACAGAAAATCAGAATATTTCTGCCTGGAAAGATGCTCTCGGAGCTGCTCCACAGCAGAGTTAATTCAGGTTAATGTCATCATCTCTGCTGCCTCGCAGAGAGTTAATTCAGGTTAGTATCATCTCTGCTGCCTCCCAGAGTCTCTGTGCCTGGGTCCGCAGGTGTCTGGGGCTCTGGGCAGGTCCTGGGCAGCCAAACTATTGCTGGAGCTCTTGCAACCCAAAGGAGGCCAAGGATCGGCACAGTCCCATAGGAATAATAAATTACTGCATTTGGGAGCAGAGGATCTGACACCACCCTCCACCGCTGGGGAGCTTTTCTCGTGCTGTGGTGTCTGAACATCACCTCACACTCAGGGCTGTGCTCAGCTGGTGACATGTTGAATTTCTCTGCCCCAAAGCCCACACGCTGCCAGAAGGAGATGAGTCTGTCCCTGCGCCCCGCGGTGCCAGCGGAGGGTGAACCCAGTTGTAAGGTGTCCTCGGGAGCCTTTCTCACTCATCCAGCAACAAACCGGCCTGAACTGCTCAAGGATCTGTTACCGCTGGGAAATCTGCTCAAAGGACTACAGGAAATCACCTTGAACAAGGAACAATGAGGAACAACGGCCGTGCCCGACAAAGATTGCACGAATCGGGGCTTTGTTCCCGTTGTACTTCTCCTCAGCACATTTGATTAGTTTGGTTAATTGAACATGTAACACGTTCCATTATCATGCACCAGCAAAAGAGGTTTTAGGACTCAAACAAATCTGGCCATTATCAGCTGCTTCTGACATAACAAACAGCACCATTAGCTCCGAGAGGCCGTGCTTTATCCACGGCTTTTTGGTCAATGCGCTGCTTAATCACTTTTTTCCCCTGTAAAAAGATTCCTTGGCGCTGCTCCGAGCCCGGGGTGCGGGACGGAGCGGGGACACAAGTTGCAAAGTCCGTGTGATCCCTTCTCCGTCATCTTCTCACACGGGGAGATAAACCTTGTTCATCCAAGACAAATGATCACAAATCACTGTGAGCACCTCTGGCAAGCAAGTCACTCTTGATAACACCACGACCAGCTCCAACCAGGCCTCGGCGCATTCAGCAAGGGATGGAGGAAAACTCATTTTCATCCGAACATGCAAATATGTACAAATAAAGCACATCCACACAAATATCTGCGGGGCGGGGACCAGGGGATGGGGCCAGGCTCTTCAGCGGTGCCCAGTGACAGCACAAGAGCAACAGCCATGAACCAAAACAGCAGACCTGCAGTTCTTAGACATTCCTTTTAAACTACATTTCTCTAGAATCTTCCTGCCTGGCCTTGGGTGTGTGACAAATGCAAGGGTTGACCTTATCTGCCTTTTTTTTTTTTTTTTTTTTAATTTGGAAAATGTGGTTATCAAATCGAACTTTTCATAGGAAATGATGCACTTCACCACCTCTCTTGCTAAATGATGCTTTGGCCTTTTGAAACAGAAATTCAGTGTCTCAACTCACATTTGCAGTTACAGTAGTTCAAAAGAATTCAGTTTGAAAATGTTTTGTAATAAAATAAAACTAAAGTATTTGTTTTCAGATGTCTTGGGTTGAGATTTTGAACTTCCCATTCAGTTTCAGAACTTTTTTTCTTTAGTACTAAATATTCTTATAAAAGGACAGGTGACTTCCCTCTAGTTTGTTCATGCCAAGGCACCTGAGTGAAATACAGTGGCTGAGGCATCCAGGGTGTGATGTAAATGTTTCTTACGGTTTATAAGTTTGTCAATGACTATGAATTTCCATAACCCAAATGTGGGCAATGCTTCACGAGACCATTCATGTGCATGTGAATGGGAAAATGTTGAATTGTTCCGTGACCTCCTGTGCTGAGGCCCCTCTGAAATTTAGTGCTGGTGGAAGAGTAAATCATGGAGGAATATCTGCATCTTCAGAGCCCCCTGAACTCCACAAGTCATCTCAGTGAGATCTAGAGGAGCCTGATTTTGGGTTAAACTGCAATTTAATTCAGAGCACATGGAAAATTCTCTGCTCCCCAGCTGTAAAGGTGGTTGATGTTTCCACACTCCCGACTGCAGTCGCTCCAGTCCAGATTTCTAATTTTGCTTCTTAAGCAGCTAAAACTGTTTCACAGTATTTTCTAGGCAGAGGAGGATTTTCCACACAGAGATCTCCTGGCAGCTTTTCAAGTTTTTACAAAACCTTTCCCTTTCCACACTTGGCCCCAGAACCAGCATTTACCATGGAGAGTAAACTCACTAAGAAATAACAACTTCCACCCTTATTTGCCAAGATTTTGATCAATCCATATCATCCTGTTATCCCAAGTGACTCGAGATCAGACCTTTCAGCTGGTGATGTGTAAAACCTGAGCACCAGACAGCTTAATAGCAGTGTGAGCGCCCGATGGAAATGCTGAATGGCAGGGCAAGAAGTGCCTGTGACCCTCACAACAGAACTGGCTGATGCCCCAAACATTAAAACTCCCCTGTGGATGTTGGCAATGTTTGTGAGTGGGACTCCTCATGCTCTTAAAGTAAAGGGATCTTGGCTTGAGTGGCTCAAAGTCAGACAAAATACAGCAGAGAGATGCCAGCGAGGGGTCAGCTGCTGTTTCTGGAGAAGATGATGGATCCAGTGGAGGCACAATTTGCAAAGGTACCTGAAAACCAAGGGAAATCCAAGCCAAGCCTGGCATGGGCACCGGCTGTATCAACTCTGGGGACACCGAGATGACACAGGGTCTGAGGAGGAATTATTTACATTGGAGTCTAAGAACCAGTTCACTGGGATCATTTTCCTGCCAATGGAGACAAGAGCCTTCAGAGAGCAATTCAAAGCCAAGGATGGTCAGGGATGTATGGGAACTGACCCCTGTCCCTTGTAAAAAGACAGCAAGGCAGTCATGGTCCCAATGAGGATGTTCCCATTTCTCCTCACACACCAGGAACAGCCCTGAGTGCTGGAGTTGTCCCAGCCACGGGCACAAGGCAGCAAGAGCTCTGCAGCACTGAAGGGACCTGTGCTGAGGTCATGTGATGCTTTGAAAGCATAAGATGCTTTGAACCATCTTAAAATGATCCTTTAAAATTTCATTGAAACAAACGAACTGAAATTTGCTGCACAGGTTTCATGAGGTTTTCTGCCTGACTTTCTGCCCAGGATCCTCTCTGCTCTACAGCACAACCAGCTCAGAGGTTTGAAATATGCCTCAAACTACACACCTTGCTTGCCAAAAATTAATGCAAGCAATTAGTGTGGCACAACGCTTCAACAAATAGTTCCATTCATTGCAGTGGTGTCCCACACTGGAGCTGGCAGTGACCCACACTTCCCGTCTTCTGCACTCCCTCTCCCTCACGCAGACACCCAGCACTTATTCAGTGGAAATATTTAGCTCACAATCCCCACTCTGAGCTGTTGGGCAGAGGCTTCCAGACTTGCCTAAAAAACTTCCTTTTTCCTTTTTTCAATTCACTGCTTCAGTACTGGCTAGAATTGCCAGCCAGAAACTCTTAAAGCCTCTATATTTTCCTAAACATAACAAACCTGTGTTTAACATCCCTGAGCAGCACCAGGATTTGGACTCCTGCCTCCTTCCCTCTCGGCTCGATGGAGTCACCTTTAAGGACCACAGGGCAGCTCCTGCAGCCCCTTCCACAGCTCAGGCTCTCTGTGCACCGCGCAGCACAGACCCAGCCAGCCAGAGCCCCTCAAACCTCCCCAGAGCCCCCCAAACCTCCTCAGAGCCCCTCAAACATCCCCAGAGCCCCTCGGCAGCGGCTTTCCCGGGAGACGTGCCCGGCTCCGGCGGCGCCCCGCGGGCGGGTTCAGCACCACGGACAGAGCGCGGAGCAGCCCCGAGCTCTTCACACGGGCTGTACGCGGGGTTTACACGGGGTTTACATGGGGTTTACACGGGCTGTACGCGGGGTTTACACGGGGTTTACACAGGCTGTACACGCGGTGCACATGTGCTTTACATGGGGTGTACACGCTGTTTGCACAGGGTTTACACGGGGTTTACAAGCGGTGTACATGGGGTTTATGAGGGGTTTACACGGAGTGTACATGGCATTTACACGGGATGTACACGGGGTTTACACGGGGTTTACACACAGTTTACACGGGACGTGCACATGGTTTACACGTGGTGTACACGCAGTTCACAAGTGATTCACCATGGTGTACACACGGTTTACACGTGGTTTACATGCCCTGAGTGCAGCACAGAAGTAATTCCTGTAGCTGCCTGGCAAACAGTAAAAAGGCAGACTTGCTCATCCTAAACAAAACACAATAAAAAATATCCTTGAAAGAATTTTATAACCTGCCTCACCCCTAGACACATAAAGGCCCAGAAATTATGGGGCTGGGTTAGCAGTAAGCAAGTCCTACCACAGTAAAACAGGGCCAAATAAATGCAGGGTCCTGATGGAGGTCAGGCCCTGTGAACGTAGTGTTCTTTGGGCAAGGGCCATCCCGGGGATGGTGTGTTGTTCGGGTAGGGACTATCCCAGGGATGGTGTGTTGTTTGGGTAGGACCTACTTTGGGGATGGTGTGTTGTTTGGGTAGGGGCTATCCCAGGGATGGTGTGTTGTTTGGGTAGGGACTATCCCAGGGATGGTGTGTTGTTTGGGTAGGGCCTACTTTGAAAACGGTGTGTTCTTTGGCCAAGGGCTGTCCCAGGGATGTGCTGCTGGACAGGCTCTGTAAACTCTCTGAGCACCCCCCTCTGCCCAGAGCAGCCAGTGAGGTGCTGGGCTGAGCTCCTCCGGGCCTTGATGCATTTCTTACAAGGGGAGGCAGTAACTGGTCTGACTGGGCTGGGCAGGGGAAAGGTAAAATAACTCTCCACAAGATGATAATCCAATTCCTTCGCAGAAGAAATAAATCCCCATTACTGCCTCACACCTCTCCTGCAGTTTCCAATCAGCCTCTGTGTCAAAGGAACTGCTTTTATGATGGATCTGGGGCATTTATTATGACAGCACAAGGCATAAACACTGCCCAGCATCAAAGAGTTTGAGAGCTTTGATTCCGAGCTAAATGCAATAAGAGAAGAGAACTTTCCCACACCAGGGAAATGAAGACTCTTTTAGTAAATTATGGTGGGAGAGCAATGATTTCACTGCAGACAATTTCATTCCCCCATCCAGCCCAGAGTTCATGAGGAATACTGTTCCTGTTTCAATTACTCTGAACCTCAGTCCCTCCCCCAGAAAATGCTTGTCTCCTGTCTGTGAGGGAAATACCAGAACACAAAGGCAGTGACCCCCCTTTTAAAGCAGCTGGCCCATCTCTCATGGGAAGAGATTTCACATGCAAGTAGTGCTGGAGCTCTGCTTCCAGAGTCCCCAGGAGGACAAGATGCAGGCGTGGCAGGATACACACAGGTGGTCACCACTTTGGCTGACGCCAGCCTGAGACCTTTCTTGCTGCTGCCTCAGCTCACCCATGGGGGCACCTGGCCCACCTCGCCTGTTCCAGCAGCGCTGCCAGGCAGAAAAGACCCAAAATTCTCCGGTTTTGGAGTGATCCTGTTGGCAGGGCTCTCCAGCCAGGAGAATTTACATGGAAGGGTCATGAGTCAATCTCCTTCCTCAAAATGAGCTCTGCCAAATGGGGCCAGGGCAAGGTCTCTCTCCTCTTTGGTGTGTTAGAGGAATTTTTTTGCTGTCTCCTTCTTTTCCGTATAAGACATAATTTCAGCTGGAAAAGTTCCCACCAGAAAACTGCAGTCTGAGGGCTGAGAGACTCCTGCAGCTTCTGAAGGGATTGTGGTGATTTCATCTTCTCAGCTTAAAAATGAAACCTCACCTGAAGGTGCCCTGAACAACTAATCCAGGCCCAGGAATTGTGTGTCCAAGGGCAGAGCTCTCCTGTGCACAAGTGCCTTGGAAAGAAACCATCAGTCTGCTGTGCAGAGCTCTTTTCTAATCAGAGAGCCACACCAATATCTCAGGGATAAAGCCCCACCGGCAAAGGAACTTGTAATTTGGGGATCCTGGCCCAGTTTCTGTGCCTGGCAGCCTTTCAGCTGCCTAGGCCCATCACTCAGGGGTTTTGTCTCTTCACACCGGGTTTTGAGCACCCTGGAAGCATCACAGTACAAACCCTGGTGCCTCTGGAGTTTCAGAGCATGTAAGGTTGGACTCCTCCTAAAAGGGGTTTTCAGGATGGCACCTTTAAATTTAGGAGCCTGAACTTCACCTTTGTCTCTGCACACCCCCAAGAATAAAAATCCAACTACCTAGGACTGGAAGAACTGTTTTAACTGAAGCACAACGACCTGTAAAGCACAACCCCGAACCCTGTGACTACAGGGCACCTAAGCCGGTCTAAGAGTGATTTTCTGAACAGGCTGAACCCCGGTGTGAATCCTGAGCTGCACACCCTGCTGCTGCTGCTGGCTGTCCCTCAGCTCCTGTCCCTCGGGAATGTGCTGCTCCAGCGAGACTCTAACCAGGCTCTGCTCCCCGGGGCACTCCGGAGGTCAGCACGGAGCTCCAAGGCAGGACATCATGACAGCCAGGCTCCTGAGCTGCCCCTCCCATGCCAAATACTGCTTTTCCTCCTTTTCCTCCTGCAGACGAAGGTGGAGGATGAAATGTAGGAGATGAGAGAGAAATTGAAAATTGCTAATCTCTAATTTCAGCTTGATAATTTGCTTTGGCCTCTGGGGTATTAAAATTATAACACTTTCAGACTGTATTAAAAAAGGCATCAGCTATATGATTGACAACTTTCTTAATAACATTTTTCTTTTCAGAAGGCATTACACTGAGTTAATCTTTAAATATAGTCAATTACCACTTCTATCTATAGGATCAAATGGTCTCTTAATCATACAGCGAGAAAAAGACACCACTTCTGTGTACTTTGTGTGGAGGCTTGGGAACCACTGACACAAACCAGCCAGGAGTAATGTCACACCTCGTCACTCAGGAGGACGTGATCAAACCCCGGAGTTACCTTTCTTTGTACAAACATCGTCCTTGCAATTGGCTCCTCTTCTGAAGGGCTGCCAGAGGATTGTCACCAGGGTAGAGCAAAGCCTGGATTTGCTGCCACCACTCCTTTCCCAGACTTGTGACCCTCTCAGCTCCTTCCAAACACGGGCTGAGGCCACCCCCCTTCCCAAAGCTGCCTGTGGAGCTCAGCTGAGCTGAGCTGGGCTGGGCTGGGCCGGGCTGAGCTGAGCTGAGCTGAGCTGAGCTGGGCTGGGCTGGGCTGGGCTGGGCTGGGCTGGGCTGGGCTGGGCTGGGCTGAGCTGAGCTGAGCTGAGCTGGGCTGGGCTGGGCTGGGCTGGGCTGGGCTGAGCTGAGCTGAGCTGAGCTGGGCTGGGCTGGGCTGGGCTGGGCTGGGCTGAGCTGAGCTGACCTGAGCTGAGCTGGGCTGGGCTGGGCTGGGCTGGGCTGGGCTGGGCTGGGCTGGGCTGGGCTGGGCCGGGCCGGGCTGAGCTGAGCCGAGCAGGGCTGGGCTGGGCTGGGCTGGGCTGGGCTGGGCTGGGCTGAGCTGGGCTGGGCTGGGCTGGGCTGAGCTGGGCTGGGCTGGGCTGGGTTGGGCTGGGCTGGGCTGGGCCGGGCTGGGCTGGGCCGGGCTGGGCTGGGCCGGGCTGGGCTGAGCAGAGCAGGGCTCCGCAGGGTTCAGCAGGCTCCATCCCCTCGCCCCAGGTGCCCATGGCGGGGCTGTAGGAGGGCTCAGCAGAGCTCCGCAGGGCTCAGGAGGGCTCAGCAGGGCTCCCCAGCCAGACCTGTCCGCAGGCAGGCACTGGGGCAGCCCGTGCCCGGAGCCATGTCTCACCTCCCGGTGAGGGGATGTGTCTGACCCCCGGTGAGGGGATGTGTCTGACCCCCGGTGAGGGGATGTGTCTGAGCCCCGGGGATGGGATGTGTCTGAGCCCCGGTGAGGGGATGTGTCTGAGCCCCGGGGACGGGATGTGTCTGAGCCCCGGTGAGGGGATGTGTCTGAGACCCGGGGATGGGCCGTGCCGGGAGCGGCGGCAGCGCTCGGGGTTCACGGGTTGCGGTGAGCTCCTCCTGCCCCGCTGCTCTCCCTGTGTGCCCACAGGCCGCCAGCCAGTCTGGGGACAGCCCCCAGCAGCTGTCCAGGCCAATGGCGGGGCCTGCACATCGGAGTGTGAGGCCACATGTCACCAGCACAAACAGCACCGCTGCCTTCCCTCGGATCCGGGATAATTCCCTCTCAGAAACCTGACCGGGTTTATAGACCCCCAGCATCCAGATCCAGGGAAATGCAGGTGGGGAAGGGCAATTCTTCTCCTGCCTTTGTTAACTTATGATGGTGTGAGGAATGTTTTCTCCTCAGCACCACACTGGTAAGAAAACAGAGCACGGCAGTCCGTGAAGCGTTCCAGAGCACTCCGGTTTCCCAGCACTCCCCTTGGAGAAGCTGAAAGCATCTGAGCACGTGGTGTGACACTGGTGTGTGTAAAGGGCTCTGTCCTGAGCAGGGGCTTGGAGCCGAGAGACAAAGAAAGGCTCTGACACGTTCCTCAGTTCCTCACACGAGGCTATTTCTAGCCTCACCACCTCTGTGGACACTGTTGGAATTTTGCAGCTGAAGAGAAGGGACAGGAGAAGACAATCAGATAAATGAAGTAAAAAGAACCTCCTTTGAAAGGGTCAGAAGCTGGTGGAAAACCATTGAGTGGATGAGAGGTGAAATGTCTGCACACACAAACAACAGGACTCGTTCTGAGAACAAGCCCTGGATCTGCTGCTCAAGAGCCTCGGGGAGGATTTAACCCTCTCAAACACCACGGTGCTGTTAACAGATGATGTGCAAAATACCTCCTTCAGCCTGACCACAAGTCAGGAATCAATAGCAAAGCTCCTGCTGTGCTCTGAAGAAGGTCAAATGAAACAACCGCAGTGGACTCTTCAGCTTCAGATCCTATCAGAGAACAGGAGAGGGAGAACACGAGTGGCCATCACAGAGAGGAACAGAGCACTTGCCCTACTTTTACCTCTGCAAACTGAAGATCTTTAAAAAAATCAAATCAAAGAGTGCAGTGCACCAACCTTTGTGCCAGCACGAAAACATCGTTCTCTTCAGGAGACAAACCATCCCTGGCAGAAAAGTTACACAATTCATTCAGGTCACAAGCACATCCAGAGCAAGGACCTGAATCCATCAAAGCTTTCACCACTGCTCTCCTCTGATGGGCTTGGGAAGACAGTGCGAGTTAAGAACTTAGGGCAGAGGAAACCCAAATTCTGTGTTTCATTTGGGAAATCCAGGACAAAATAATATCACAAAGGAAGCTTTCAGAACAATTCCCAGCATTGCATTAGTTTGTCAGACTCCGCTAAAAAGTTTCTACTCCATAATTTGCAGATCATTGTTGGGCCAACATTTGTTAAAATAAGAAACACCAAAAGGCAAAAGCAGCTGCTTTTCATGTAAGAAACTTCTGTATCTGCTGCTTTCTGTTCTTTGATGGCAGAGGAGGAGGAAATCGTGGAGCTGAGAGTTGTCTCTGAAAGGTTCTCTGCTGAGATGTGTTGAGAATGTTCAATCCAGAAGCCTAGGTGTATTATTTGATTTTTGGGGAGCAAAGGAGGAGTTGTGCCACGTGGTGTGGAGCCTGAAAGATCAGGCAGTAAAAGGAAAGGAAAAAAAAAAAAAAAAAAAAAACAAAAAAAAAAACAACCCAAGATACCATAAAGTTATCAACATCAACAAAGTGAAGAGCGAAAAACCAGGAGCAATTTCCAGCCTCCTCCAGTGGAATTCATTATGTATTCACTGCACAGAAAATTTCAAAAACTTCCTTTCAAATGGACCTGCTTAAATGTATAAAATGTGTAGCAGATTAGGTGATTCTGTAACCAGGCTCCCGGTGGGACTGACTTAAGTGGAAACAGCTCTTTAGAGGAACATCCTGAAATTTGTTTTGACTTATCTCCTGAGCTGTCTGGAGATTTAAATCGTCACTCAGATGTGGGCTCCTAACTCCGTCTGCAGCTTAAAATAGCGCAGGAAATGGGTTTCTAAAAGGCTGTTAAATAACACAAATGCTGGCAAAGAAAAAAATAAAAGTTAATTTTTCTATTCCTCTCCAAATGGGGGAAAATGCTATTGACCTGTTCAAGCTCCAAGGAAATTTTCTCCCAAGTTTAAAGAACTTGTTGTTTGAGCAGATTGCATTACCCAAATTGACTCCTGTGGGAGAACCTGATCACTTACTGCCTTTACTAAGAGCTGTTCCTTTTCCAGTACATGGTCATGGCACCCCTGGTGAAACTGCAATGGAATAATTAAAGCCATTCCAAAAAACTTCTGTTTCCCAGAAAACTGGGCAAGCTGTGCCAGGGCAGGCTCAGGGTGGACATCAGCAGGAATTTCCCCTTGGAAAGGGTGCTCAGGCCTTGGAACTGCCCAGGGAGATTTGGAGTGGCCACACCTGGAGGGGTCCAAGGAATTCCTGGAAGGTGGCACTGAGGGCTCTGGGCAGGGGACAAGGTGAGGATGGGCACAGCTGGGGCTGGATGATCCTGGAGGGCTTTTCCAGCTGAATCCTTTGTGATCCCAGGATCAAACCTGCAGCTGTGAGTGACGATAACCTGGGGCTGAGGGCAAGCTGCAGCTGCTGGGGCTACCATGGAGCATCTCTGTGCACACCAGGGGCAGTGTGCAGGGACTGGTGTGACACCAGGGTCACTCTGCAAGGACTGGTGTGACACCAGGGGCAGTGTGCAGGGACTGGTGTGACACCAGGGTCACTCTGCAGGGACTGGTGTGACACCAGGGGCAGTGTGCAGGGACTGGTGTGACACCAGGGGCAGTCTGGACCCCGAAGGGACCTCCTGACCCTGCCTGTGGCACAGAGCTGCTGGGAGAATCAGCCTTTGATCTACACCATGGAATCTCCGTGAGGGGATAGAAAGCATCTGGAGCTCACCTGGAGGCAAACTCCAGAATGCCAACCATCCTGTGAACCCAAATCCTCAGGCAGCTCATCCCTGCACAGGCAGAAACCCAGGAACTGAATCCAGAGCAGCTGCCGAGGTGCCATTTAGAGCCACTGGGAAAGGCGGCTTTCAGAGGGGAACATGAAGCAAGCTCACCCTTTAAAAGGGTACTTCAATGCCTCAGCAAAGCTGCCTGGAAGTTTTTTGAAGATTTGATTAGAAAACACCAATTAATCCGTTCCATCAAAAAACAACTTTTCCTGGGAAAGCATCTGTTTTGATGTTGAGGGTTCTTTTCTCTTTTTTTTTTTTCTTTCTTTTAATTTAGAAAAAAGAGAGACAGAAGTTATAAGCAAAGAAAGAATCCAGTTTTCTGGTTTAAAATTACTTTGAAATTTAAGCTAATTGCAGTCAAATAAATCTTTTAGAAATAAGAAACATTCAAAACCGAAATGGAACATGACCTTTCTGGGGATTTGCATCTTCAGAAGGAGAAAGTGCATTTCTGGAGCTGTCATCTATTTTGTGGGTAAAAGAAAAAAAGGAGCTGTATACGTATATATATATAAAACTATTCTTAGTAAAAGAGTACCAATCCCCAGACTCTGTTTGGTGGCTCTTTGGCATCCCCAAGGCCCTTTGGGGGTGTGATGAACCATCTGGGGCTCAGCCTCGTGCCTGACGGGCTCTGTCATCTCAGAGGGCCGGGGGACACCCACCTCCACCTTGGACCCCAACTCCCCAAGTTCCCAGAGACATCCCGGAGCGTCTGTGCTCGAGTTCAGAGATCCCAACAAACAAACAGATGAATAAACACGGAACGGCCGCACCTCGTCTGCTTCCCCTTCCCTTAGCCCTCCAAACGCTGCTCCGCAGAGATAAGCCCCTGGCATTTTCCCTCCCGGCCTCCAATCAGCCATTATCATAAAAAAAGTGCAGAGCATCTATCAACCGTGCAGCTCAGTGATTTATGTTCAAAGTTAGGATTATCTATTCTGCTCAAATCCCTTCAAACAGGAAACTGGATAAAAGAGAACCGCGCTGCGCAGATAAAATTGGAATATAGGTTCGTGCAACAGAATGACAGGCAGGTTTTTATCTCAGAGCGGCTCCAACCACCTCACTTTGTCAGGAACTGTTCATTATCCGCAGCACAGTGACCTCAGTGACATTCTTGCATCTTCTCCCTCTGCTCTGTGTGCGAGGCAGGGCTTGGGGAGCTCCCGAGCAGGGCTGGGCCAGAACCCGGCCAGAACGCGGTCGGAACCCGGCCAGAACCCGGCCAGAACCCGGTCAGAACCCGGCAGTAATTCGGGGCAGAATCCCGCAATCAGCCCCGTGCGCGGGGCCGGGAAGGGCAGTGCCCCCGGGCATCTCTGCACTGATGGGCACCTCTGCCCCTGAGCGCCCAGCTGATCTCCTCTGCCCCTGAACTGATGCCCTCAGTTCACTAAAAGGAGTGGAAAAAATATAAATCTCTTCAGGCAATGCACAAATAAACAACAACCCCGGCTGAAATAAATACCATCCTGAGCTGAAATAAATACCAACCCAAGCCGGCCAATTCATCAAACAGAAAACCAAGTTTCCAGCGCTGGCTCTTTTGACCACATCTTTTCCAGCATGGCAGGACTCAGGGTTCAGTAATTTATTACCTCCCTCTGATAAATAACTCCTCTATCCTGTAACCATTACGCTTCATCTCTCTTTATTCTGCTTAATTAGGCACTATTATTGCTGGCACGGTAATGAGGCTTGAGGAGTGAAGGTAGAATGCTTCCTTAATCCAGTGGAGGCCCTGGTGACAGCCTAGGCATTCATGGGCCGGCACAAAGGCACTTTGTGGGGCTGGAATTGACTGCTGCTCACACACCTCGGCTCGGCACCGAGAGCTCGGCGCGCTTCTGAGGAGCAGAGAGAGCCAGGGAAGGGCAAGCGACCCCTCGGAGTGGAAATGAGAGGAGCAAAGGGGAAAAAATCCAACAGGATCTGAGGATAGGGGGCCTTGCAGCCTGCACAGCACCATGGCTGATTCACCAATTCACTGAGATATTCACCAATTTACTGAGATATTTACTGAGATATCACTGAGGTATCACTGAGATATCACTGAGATATTTACTGAGATATCACTGTGACATCACTGAGACATCACTGAGATATCACTGAGATATCACTGAGATATCACTGAGATATCAGCCTGGTTTACCTGCTCACACAGGAGCAGGCAGAAGGGTGGGGAAATGTTGAGATACTTGAGAGGCTCAGGTGGTTTCAGGCAGAGTGAGGTGACATTTTTCCTTCCTCCACACGTGGCTCAGACATAATGAAAAATCATAATTGTTTTCAAAACACTTGCATGATCTGAGTGCCTGCATGGGGAGGTTGATGTTTTTGGGGATGTCCCAATTAACCACCTCCTGCCTGGTTGTCCCTTCTGGAAAACAGACCCAGGTAATGGTAAATCCTTCTGCTAACTGAGAGACACTGACTTGGCAGGGGTATGAAGGCACCATGTCCAAAATGGGCTCTGGCAGCTGACCTGTCCTTCTGTGGAAGCCCTCAGAGCCATCAGGAGAGGGACAAATGACAGGCTGGTGTCAGCATTGCTTTTGGCAGGGAAGGGACTATCTGCTGCAGGATCCTCCTCATCCTGGGCAGGTGAAAGACGTCCATACCTATTTAGATTATTCAGTAATGTTTTAAATATTAATAACTAATGTTATTCTTCATCATTTGAGGTATTTGAGACAAGATTCTGCTGAGTGATGCTGTGAGACAGCCACTTGGAGTGCATTAGGCTGGAAGGACGAGCTGAGGGCAGGAGGTGTGTGTGTTGCACTGTTCCCCACTGGCAGGAAGCAAAGCCGGGTCCAAGGCAGAGCTGTCTGCAGCTGGGACTGCTTTCCTGTACTCCAGGATGAGGAGCCCATCGGGGTGAAAACAGGAAAGGACCACGGAGACCTTTCCTCACCTTTCCTCATTTACTCAGAGGCTTCACCTAAAGATTCAGAAAGGGCAGGAGATTAATTGTACCAGCTGCCACCTCTGGTGTGTGTAACCACAGGCTTAGGACCCTCCTGCTCTTTCTGCCTGGAGCCTGCCAGAGCTTTGGGAGGTTTACAGCCTGCCAGCCCTGGACATCTTGGGGTTTGCTCTCCCTAGTCCTCCTTCACTCACGTCCCCTTTGGCATGGGTCTGATCCTGCCTTCTGCAAAATCAGCCCAGGGCTCAGCAGGAGCAGCTGGGGATGGGGGAATGGTCCCAGAATCCCACCTGAGTATTCCCAAGCTTGGCTTTGCCTTTGCTCCTGGGTTTTTACACCCTCTGCTTGTCCCCTTGCAGGGACACGGTGGCCAGGGAGGAGCAGGTGCCAAGGTTTGCTGACAGATCTCCAAATCTCTAACAGATCCACAGCTTTTTTTACCCTCCTGTAGTACCACAAAATGTGCTACAGGAGGCCTTCACTCCTCATTTCATGTGGGACCTTCCTGAACCTGACCTGCCCTCTAAGAGAGGTGTAAAGGAGGAAGATTGAAGCCTGGAGCATCCAAAAGACTTCTTTGTCCCAAAGGTGGGAAAAATCAACTTGGTACCAGAGGCTTGCAGGGAGCTGCCTGTCCCTGGTACATTTTAGGAGACTTGGTCCCAGCAGCTGCAGGGAGGCAGAAGGCCAAGGCCACTGAGCTCTTGTTCTTTGACATGAAATGAGGTTTTGAGCTATGTCAAAAGGCTGAAGGAATTGTTCTTTCTGGGCTCTCTGGTGTCCCGGGATGTGAAGTGTTCCAGTGGGGCAGAGCAGTGCTGCTCCAGAAACACAGACTTCAAAGTCCTGCTCTGCCATGGGCTGAGGTGCTGATTTGAAAATATTTCCCAAACATGTTTTGCATCTGGAGAAACCCAGCATTAGAAAGAGAAGAGGGAGAGCACTCCCAGGCAGAGGAACATCTGCACATGTGCTGGCAGAGTCCTGGAATCATGGAATTACAGAATATCCTGAGCTGTAGGGATCCACAGGGATCACCAATGCAGCTCCTGCCCTGCCCAGACCCCCCAACAATCCCACCCTGGGCATCCCTGGGCTGTCTGGAGGCTCCTGGAGCTCTGGGGCCGTGCCCATTCCCTGGGGAGCCTGGGCAGTGCCAGCACCCTCTGGGGGAAGAACCTTTCCCTGAAATCCATCCTGATCCTCCCTGGTCCAGCTGTTCCCTGGCTCCTGTCCCAGAGAGAGGAAAGATCAGTGCCCACCGCTCCCACCTCTAGGTAAGAGTTCTGTGGAGACACAAGATTGGAAAAATCCTACTGATCTCAATTCTTCAAAAGCCACTTTCAGTCATAGACAGAAAGGAAATAAAACCCGTTTCCCTTCTGCAACATCAAACCGAATTTTACTGGTTCTTTGGTCAGAGCCTCTGAAATGTTTAGACCATGTTTCAGCTCAGCCACATCTTCCCCATGACTGCACAGTCCCCAGGATGTTTAGGAGCAGTTAATCAAATATCTGAAACGAGAGAGCAGCATTTTACATTTACTGCCACTCTCAGGCGCTGTATAGTTTTTTATCCCTTTGGCTGTTACCTGATGCATTTGATCTTTCCGTTTAATGCCCCTTCCCCCACTAACATCTTCCCTTGCGCAGCTCCTGTGCCCGGCAGGACAGGGAGCAGCCTTGATAAAAGCACACATCAATTCCCTTCCCCGGAGCCTGCACTTGAAAGGGACAGGGCCAAGGTGTTTGCCAGAATGTTTAAAGTGCCTTCCCCACCCCATCAATCTGTGTTTGCGAGGAGTCTTTGAAAGCTCCAACCGGGATCGCTTCCCTGAGCAAAAACTTTTCCAGCAGCTCCTGGGAGGAGAGGCTGCAACAGGAGACAGCAGGGCCACTGTTCTGCTTTGCGTTTCAGCCCTGCCACACAGCGTGCTGAGCCAGCTCTCCATCCTCAGGACCCCACTGTGTGCCCACGGCCATCTGATATCCCTGCAGAACCATCAGGAAGCTGGAGTAATTAATAGTTGTAGGATGTTCTGTGAGCCTTGAAAGGCAAAAAAGAGGAATATCTGTCTTCTTGTGGCTAATTCAGTATGACTACCCAGTTTCTTGTAAATGTGTTGGTATTTATTTAATCAGATGGAGTAAGGCGGGGGGAAACCACGGAGGGATATTTGCTGTTATTTGCTGTTATTAAGAAATCCCACAGGCTGTAGCAGAAGCCACCAGGAGAGACCCCCCACACTTCAGCTGAGTTACCCCTGAGCTGGGGGCCCACACGGTGCCCACGGGGGGGTTTGGTGTCCTCAGCAGCCCCAGAGCACCCCCAGTCCCCCCTGGGATGGGTGCAGAGGGTGGGAACAGCACCCCAGCAGCATCAGGAATGAACATGTGCCTCAAAAGGCTCCCTCTGTCCCCTCACAGCCCCTCTTGTCCCCTGCGCCCCCCCCCCCCCCCCACCAGTGACACTCGGGCCATGCACTGGGGGGACAGCCTCATTAAACTCTCTCTGATGGAGATGAGCCTTTGGGTTTAGCAATCCCACATTGTCCAAGGGCTGCTGCTCCCTGCATCCCACCCTGCTCCTGTTGCTACTGCTGCTGTGCTTCTGTTCCTGCTCCTGTTCCTGCTCCTGTTCCTGTTCCTTCTCCTGCTCCTGCTCCTGCTCTGCTCTACTCTTGTTCCAACTCCTGTTCCTGCTCCTGCTCTGCTCCTGTTCCTGCTACTGTTCCTGCTCTACTCCTCTTCCTGCTCCTGCTCTGCTCCTGCTGCTGCTGCTCCTGCTCCTGTTCCTGCTCTGCTACTGCTCTGCTCCTACTCTGTTCCTGTTCCTGCTCTGCTCCTGTTCCTTTTCCTTCTCCTGCTCCTGCTCTGTTCCTGTTCCTGCTCTCCTCCTACTCCTCCTCTTGTTCCTGCTCCGCCCCTGCTCCTTCTCACCCCTCCAGGCCAGGGCATTTTGGCTAAAACTGTCTGCCTTATCCAGCCACAGTCCTTGCCACAGGACATGAGGGTGAGGCTGAGGCCACTGAATTTCCTTCGCCTGGACAGGGGATCCCACTGCAGACTGCAGTGTGGATGCTGATCCAGCCGGCCCCAGGGCAGCCTCCACCCCACTCCCCACAGAGTGCTCGAAGGTTTGCTTTAGAAAGGGGAAACCAGGGCACAGGACACCTTTAGCTGATCAAGAAGCCTCCTGAATAATAGGGAGAAATTGAGTCTCCCCCATCCCAATGGAATCACATTCCATTTATTTCTCATACACCTTTTGATGCTTTCTTATGAGTTTGCTTTTGCCCTCCTCTCTCTCTTTTTCTCTTCTCCTTTTTAAGACATTCCTCCAATATTTTCCTGGCTGCTTGAAATTTATGGAGGCCTCTCAATGTTGTAAAACCTTTGAGGAGTGGGCTGGGAATTGTTCCATGCGTGTTCCCAGACAATACAAGGAAATGCAAGGTATTTATCCAGTCTGGCCATAATATTCCACCTTGAAAATTCCATTTCCCCAGTAAAACTGCAGCCCGGGCTCCTGCTGCTGCCAGAAGATACGGAGGGGAGGTTGTGTTAAGTTATTGATGTTTATTAAAGGGAGGAAACTTTTGGATTGGTGCTGGTTAAGATTAATCTGGAAGCAGCAAAAGAGCCTGATGGAGATAAATCTGTCCATCACACAAAGTCACCAGCAGAATTTATTAAGACTTAACACCCCCACATCACACTCCAACTCTGTATCTCGTTGTTATTTTCTTTCTGACCTCCTGTAAACTGGACTAAGTAATAAATTCATGTGTCATATCAGCTTTTCCTATCTGTTCTGGGCAGAACTTCTCCTTCCTCGGTGATTCTGCACCAGGTCGGAGCCCCCCCGAGCCTTATTCGGCCCAGGGGCAGCAGCACCGGCAGCCGGGCTGACAGCTAATTACCTCTCAGCGCCGTGATGTTCAGGGCTAACATCAGCTGGAAATAGGCCGGGTTCCCTCACTGAGGCACTCCTCCGAGCAGAGAGCAGCAGGGCAGAGACAGCCCTGCTCCCAAACCCCGGAGAAATTGCTGCGTTAACTACAAGTGACATCAGTCCTCTGCTCCTTCCTCTTCCCCCACGATGCTGATGACAAAAATCCTCCTCTGAGGGGTGGCACAAGCAGCTCTGAGCTCTGGGGACGCTCAAGTGACCCCAGATTGACACGGGAGTGACCCTGAGGTGTCTGGCACAAGCAGCACCCACATTTCACCTCCAGGGTGTTTCTCCGTGCTGGTGGAAACGTCCCCAGACCCAGCACAGAGTGTGTCCCCACCGTGGGCAGCACAGGCAGCACTGGAGGTGGCCTCTGGCTCCAGGGGGGTTTTTTGCAAGCTGGAGGGTGTGAGTGAGGAGAACAGCAGGTGAGGGGTGGGAACACCAGGGCTGCTCTGACCAAAGCACACCTTGAAAACCTCACTCTGAAAAAACCCTCCCTGTGGAGCAGCATCGTGGGGAGAAGACCCTGCTCCCAGCCAGAGGTGGGAATAATTTGACACAAGACAATCAGGTAAAGGATTTTTCATTACAAAAATGTCATAACCTTTTGTGAAAAGGAGAAGAGGGATTTATTGACCCATTTTCAGTGACAGAAGTGCTCAGGGAATCCCTGCAGCCCAGCCATGGCCAACCTTTGATCCTCCCAGTGCCAGGGCAGGAAAATCCTCCCAGAGACCCAAGCAAAGCATCAGAGCACCATGAGAAAGGGCTGATGTTGTGGAGGCACCTGGGATGCTCCTGGGTAGGGATCAAAACTGCACAGTCAGGGATTTGTGGAGCCTCCTGCTCCCAGGGCTTTGGGAAGATGCTGACTTCAGGCTGTGGGGGTGAGAGGGGACCGAGGTTGGCATCGCTCCATCTCCTCCTAATTGCTTTTTGTAAAATTCTGCACCTGCAGGATGAGGTGATTGATTAACATGCTTCATAAATCTCAAGCAGCTCAACAGCTACGTGGTTACAATTTTCTTCATAAAGTTCCAGCTATGAAAAATAAAAGGGGTTTCCAAGGGAACCCAGGAGTTTCCACAAAGGTACTTGATTTGGTTGAACTCCTTTTCTAATGAAAACTTTCAAAATGAAACAAAATTATAAACATTCATTTTGAAAGGCATCATTTTGGGGTTGTTCCCCAAATCTGGAAGGATTCCGTCTTTTCATTCCTTTCTTTCTCCCTTATTTTTCTTCCTCTTTGAAGTTATCTCTCTTTCAAAGGCTGCAAAAATACCCACAGAACAGTTTCCTCTTTTTTCCTTCTTAGCTTTCCTCATTTTTGAAAGTGGAATATAAAATGAAAAACAAACCCAAAACAAATGGAAAGGAGTCCAAACACAACTTCAACTAACAGCAAAACCTGTCTTTCCCTGGGATAATTAAACTCATCATCTTCTTTTAAATATTTCATTTAAAATAAATGGCCTTCTCCAAACAGATCCACTTTCTGTGCTTATTTGTTACCTGTCACTGGATGTCAAAGGGAATTTGGAGGATGGACGTGGCTGTGTCCCCATAAAAAGGGGGATTATCCATGTACAGAGATGTGGGATTTTGGTGAGTGGGGATTCCCCCACAGGCAAGTGGGAGAGATCCAGGACAGAGCTGAGCACAAACACAGGATTCCTGGTGATGGAAATGCATCGTCACATCCTGGTGCCCTGGGCATAAACACATCCTCCAGCACCTGGGCCCCATCCCGGCTGTGAGAGGAGCTCAGTGAGAGCATTAAACAGGAGCATTGAGCCACAGATCCCAGCCCCACCAGGAATTTGGGCAATTGCTGCTATCACAACTGACAGAGCAAAGGCAGAGACAGCCCAAGGCAGTCCCCACACCATCTCCATGCTCCAGAAGCCTTTGTCCTGCAGAGCTTTGGGCTGCGTCCATATTTGTCTGGGAAATTTATGTTAAACATGAAAAATCTGTTCTACAAGAAAAGATTAATAAACAAATCATCCTTTTCTTCCACTCTGTGGAAGAGTCTCCCTAAAGACAAATATTTTAGTTACTCACACTTAAGGGTCCCAAAGAAGCTGTGGTTTGGTAATAAAGAATACAGTTTATACCTCAATTTCAGGTTAATCCTTGCAGAAGACTTTCAGCAGTGCCAAAGGGCTGCCCCAGAGCAGGGTAAGGGTTACACAGCGGGGAAAGAGGGTCCTGCAGGCTGATCCAGCCCCTCAGCACTGCCTGGCCCCTCTCCACCACTTGGCCCCTTGTGCTGCATCTCTCTCCCCTCTCATCCTCGTGGCACTGCAGGGACACAGCAGGAAATCCCAGCTGCCAGATGCCACCTGATATTGCTGAGCAGATGAGTGGGGGCAGCTTGGCAGAGAACTTCCCAGTTTGATCCAAGTGGCCCCATCTGTCTGTCCCTTCGGGGAACCACAAAGCTGACACTGAAATATTCTCTGTGCACTCCACGGTTTTCCCACTTTCATGGGTGCAGTTGTGCAATCGCTGCTATTTTTATGTTGCTCTGCAAAGTTCTCACGGCCACATCAGAGCCTTGGCACTTCATTCCTGGTGCCCACATTCTCCCACAGCTCTGTCTGAAAGGAAGATCCCGGGGCAGATGATAATTCCCAGCAGCAGGAGCTAAAAGGGAGTTATTAGAGGATTGCACAAGCACATAGTCATAGGGACAGGAAGGGCAAGGTGAATGCTCTAAAAAACCAGAGAAGAATACTGTTTTCCCCTTTGCACTGGGGGGAAACACTGATTTTATTCCCTGCTCTGAGACACCCCTCGCTTTTCCTTCTGCACATAAATCGGATGAGAATTCTTAGCTGATATAGAAACATTATTCATGGAGTTGTTGTTGTTGTTATTATTATTATTATTATTATTATTATTATTATTATTGTTATTGTTGTTATTATTAGATAACTCCATAGGTTGTGCAGCACTGCTCATTTCAGACGGGCAAAACTCCTTTCCCCAGCATCTGAGGCTGCAACCTTTCCTTGACCTCGTGCTCCGGAGGTTAACGTGAGGTTAACGCTGCAAAAGCAAATCAAAGCCCTCATGACACCAGTTCGCTGTTCCTGTTTGTATTGCTTTATGGCCCCTGGGACCTGTGCCGGAGCGCCTGCCGTCCCCGGGGGGGCTCCCAGGCAATAAAGGCTCTTTATTTCCTGCCTGCCAGCACAGTTCAACCCCTGCCTTTAAAAACAACCGAAGAAATTTCTCTCCTGCAAGCCCTCATTGTGAGCAGAGCAAACGAGAAGTGGGAGATGATGATAACCTAATCACTGGGCTCTTTAAATACGTGGCATTTCCTCTGGAGTAACTGGGTTGAATGTCTGCCAAGCACCGGAGCTCCCAACACTTCCAACAGGCAGCAGCGTGTCAGGAGAGCAAACGGGGTGGATTGCTCCGGATTTGCTTGTTGCACGACCTGAACTGGTCCCCGGGCAGGAGGGCCAGTTCTCACCCCACTGCTCTCCTGGAAATGTGGGGCTGCCCTCCTGAGGTGCTGAGCTTCGGCTCCGAACAGTGACATGGAGCTAAACCCGGGAGCTAAACCCATGGAGCTAAACCCAGGAGCAAACCAGGGAAGGAGGAGAGTCTGGAGAGGTCACTGTGATGTGCAGTGGGGACATCTCCTCATGGACGTGTTTCTGGAGGGGTTGTGGGGACGTGCCCAAGGCGGCAGAAGGGATGTGTGGAAAGGAGGGATTTGCTCAGGACCCCCTGAATGCCACCAGTGCCTCTGGCAGCCAGACACGGCATCAAGTTACACGTCCAAACAGGGACTGGAGTGCCCCGCTCGCAGCACATTTGATGATCTGATACATAATCCCAAAAGAGGAATAATAGGAACCATAGGAAGCTGCTTTCCCCACACAGCTCCATGCAGCCAAGTCCTTGATCCATTTACTTTCATCTCGAGCAGAGGAATTTTTCATCTCCCATTTTATGATCTCTTTTCTCAATAGGTTGGGGCTGGGCAGCGGGGTTGTGTGTTCTCCTTATAATGAGAACAATCAGAGCCGAGCAGTTATTAATCACCCAGTCATATGATCCATTAAAACAAATTCTTATTAACCACAAGACATATGTTTTTCTCCTGAACTCCGGAGATAATGCCTGGAAGCAGATGGAAGAGCTGCTCTCGCAAATTAAATTTGATGGGGCTTTTAAAAATAAATTAAGTCTGACAGGCCTCTCCCCCTTTAATTAAGCTGCAATGTAACTTTGAGAATGTTCTTGTTGTTTGCTACAGGTGTTGCTGAGAGTCTAGGTTCTGCCTATTCCTTCCCTGATGGTTTCAGAGACCATGAGCTCAGTCCTCCAAGGCTGAGAGGTGAGGCAGGGGCAACAGGGAAAGCTTTGGGGGGCCAGGACAGCTGATCTCGACTGCGACTTCCAGGGTTTTACTGCAAGCAATGCCTGCAGACTCAGTTGGGATTTATTTCTCCACCCAAATCTCCCCATATTTCTCCGGGAGGTGACTCAGGGTGGCTGCTGTGCAGGGGTGGAGCAGGCTGGCCAGGCTGGAGCATCTCCCTGGACACAGCCGAGCCCTGCTCAAGGCAGCAGTGAGGAGTCCCAGCCTCCTGTGGGATTGCACTGCTCTCAGCCCAAACCCACAGCCCAAACGCACAGCCCAAACCCACAGCTCAAACTCACAGCCCAAACTCACAGCCCAAACCCACAGCCCAAACCCACAGCCCAAACTCACAGCCCAAACCCACAGCCCAAACCCACAGCCCAAATCCACAGGCACGCAGCACTCACAGAATCACGGGGCTGGTAATGTTGGAAAGGCCTTTAAGGCCATCAAGTCCATGAATCCAGCCCCCCACTCCTCTGCCTGGCCAATACCCTGTGGGTGCCCGGCCCTGGGGCTGAGGGACCTGCCCTGCCTCAGCCCAGCCTGGCTGGGGCCCGGCAGGACGTCAGGACTGACCAAAGCTCAGATGGAAATTGCTGCACTCAGAGTCCTGTGAGAACAGCCTGCTGCCCACAGAAGGACATATCCATGTCCATGGAATTTGCCTGCCAAAGCCCCACCAGCAGCTTCATGAGCTCCTCTCAAACAGCAGTGGAAAAGGGCTGAAGTTCAGCTGCCACTCCAGGTCCAAAGGTTCTGAAATACAGGAAAAGTCAGTGACACCCTCCCCAAACTGAGGGCTCTGAGCATTAGGGTTTATGTGGGACTTAGGAGTTTTATGTGCCTAAACCAGCACAAAGCCACATCTAAAACCCTCAGAGCATCCCTTTGCCGGGGCAGGAGGGGAGCAGCTCTGCCTGGTGTGAGGGTCTGTCTGGGTGTCCCAGAGAAGGGGCAGCTCCCAGGTTCTGACTCAAACAAACCACCCTCCAGTTTGGTACACACACAACCAACCCTCCAGTTTGGTACACACACAACCAACCCTGCAGTGTGTCACACAAACAACAACCCTGCAGTGTGTCACACAAACAACCCTGCAGTGTGTCACACAAACAACCCACCCTGCAGTGTGTCACACAAACAACAACCCTGCAGTGTGTCACACAAACAACCCTGCAGTGTGTCACACAAACAACAACCCTGCAGTGTGTCACACAAACAACAACCCTGCAGTGTGTCACACAAACAACCCTGCAGTGTGTCACACAAACAACAACCCTGCAGTGTGTCACACAAACAACCCTGCAGTGTGTCACACAAACAACAACCCTGCAGTGTGTCACACAAACAACCCACCCTGCAGTGTGTCACACAAACAACAACCCTGCAGTGTGTCACACAAACAACAACCCTGCAGTGTGTCACACAAACAACCCTGCAGTGTGTCACACAAACAACCCACCCTGCAGTGTGTCACACAAACAACAACCCTGCAGTGTGTCACACAAACAACCCACCCTGCAGTGTGTCACACAAACAACCCTGCAGTGTGTCACACAAACAACCCTGCAGTGTGTCACACAAACAACAACCCTGCAGTGTGTCACACAAACAACCCACCCTGCAGTGTGTCACACAAACAACAACCCTGCAGTGTGTCACACAAACAAACCACCCTGCAGTGTGTCACACAAACCGCCCTGCAGTGTCACACACCTTGTGCAGGCTGAGCTGGCCCGGGATGTGCCTTTAGACGCCCCAGGAGTGACCACTGGTGTCCACTCCCACCAGCCATTTCCCATGACCGTGGGACACTCCGGGGCTGGTTCAGCCCCACAACACAACCTGCCCTCACAGCTGTTCCTTCACAAGCACTGGCCGCATCATCCCAGACAACTGCCTTAGCAACAAATGCCTCATTTTCGGTAGCTGAAAACAGGTGAATTAATTACTTTCCCTGTGTATTGCTTTCTAGATGAACACAGCAGGGACTCAAAATAGTCTAAAATGTTTCTATAAAGATTCAAATCAATATTCTCAGATTGTTGCTTTTTTTTTTTTTTTTTTAATGCAGCATTTTAGAAGCACTTTCCTTCTTCTGTGCTTGGAAGAAACGGAGAAAATGCTGTATTAAAAAAATACAGGAGGAAAGTGTATTTTCACATGGAAAGGCAAGGTAAAATATTTCTGAAGAGTGTAAATTTAGGAGGTAGCTTCACTCACACACTACAAGGAAACTTAAAGTCAATACAAGGAGAAGAAAATGCCTCAGGAACAGTGAGTGATACATGAAAGGATTTCTGTGCTACTTTCATATCCACTTTTCATCCCCAGCCCTCACTAATCACCATGATTTCCATTACCTAAGAAACCTTCTCTGCCTTTAGAGAGTAGAACATGAATTGCTCAAGTATTTGGGAGGGCTAATTATAGAACATACTAAAATTAGTCAGGGCAGGTTTAAATCCAAGGATTCCAGCCCTCCTTTAACCCTAGCAGAGCACCATGTGCAGAGTAAACTCGGGGAATGACATGTTTGATCAGGGCAGGCATTTGAACAGGTTTGTTCAATGTGCCTGCGAGTATTTAAAGTGTGTACACAGGCATTTCTCAGGGGTGCTAAAGCAGAGCTGAAGCAGAGTTATTGCAGTGGAAAACTGTTTTCCCTCACTCCCAGAAGCCCTGCAGAGACTCCCTCTGTCAGCCCAGACACGAGACCCACAGTAAAATCTGATTGTCCATTTATAAGTATCATCTCTGTTATGTGGATGGGGAGAGTTTTTTCAGTGGAATAGCAATATCGTGAAGAGGGGCACAAACTCCTGACCCTCCCTGGGGCTGATGTGGCATCAGGGACCTGATGCCACAGGTGCCCTGGGGCACCAGGATCTGAGGGCTCAGATAAACAGAATCCCACAGATAAACAGAATCCCACAGACTGAGGTCTCCAACAGTCACCAGCACATCTTCCACCAAGGATCTGTGGGCACAAAAGGATGGAACATATTTATTAGAAGTTCCCCAGCTTGGCAGAGATCCTCCTAAATTCAATCTGAAGCTTTCAGTGTATGGATGGTTTGAGACTACTGGAGCAGGTGACCCTGTCCCAGCCAGCACTGCACAAAACACTTCATCAAACCCCTGTGCAGTAGCAGCTGGGCTGAAGGCAAAGCAGCACCCAAGAAGCAGAGGAGAAGCAGAGGGGAAGCAGACGAGAAGCAGAGCAGCCTGGCAGGAATCTGCCCAGGCCACAGGGAACCTCCATGGGTGTTGCTGTTTCTTTTCAGCAACTGTGGAGGCTTGGTCTTCAGAACTGACAGCACGGCGTGTACATTCTGCTGGTACCGCCGGGCCTAGTAACAACGCATACACCAGTATGGTGGATGGTTACAAAAGGCTTTTATTATCTCAAAAATGCAGTTTATATACTCTGGGGTCTTTACTACGTCAGAGGGGTATTGCTACATTTCCTGGGTTAGAAGGGAGAATGGAAAAGTACTGGCACATGTTAGTAGGGGCTTACATTCTTGTGGTGATAGCTTATCTTTGGGGGTTGGAGTGTTCTCTCTTCCCGTTACACCCGAGATCTTCCGATCGCCTATCCCTATCCAACCACACATGGGTCCCTCTCCTCCTCAGGGATGCTCCAGCTACAGGGAACCATCACGTCACTATAAATGAAGCACAAATGGCCCCAAATGGATATCATCATTCCCAGCAGGGACTTCATTTATCACTGCAGAACCACTTTAGGATCAAAGCAGAAAGGCACTAATCACTCTCCAAGTACTTTATGCCTATTTAATAGGCAACCTTCTTGCCCTGCTTTATGGCAGCTCTTGGATTCAGAATGTAATAGGACGTTTATCTGATGTAACAGGAGTTTCCCCAGCTGTGAGGGACAGCACTGCATGGCCAGTTGTGTCTGCATGGCACCATCCATCCCCTGCACACTCCTGCAGCAATCCCTGCAGCCATCCCTGCATCTCTTTCTCCCACCAGCCCTGGTGGGAGTCAGGAAGTATGAAATTCCTGCCATTATGAGGTGGGTTGACCTCGTCACACACCGCTCCAAACAAACAACAACAACACAGCAGCTCTGAGATTCAGCCCAGACCCTCTCCGAACTTCTCCCACACCTGATTTCCCCTCCCCAGGCACAGAGGGCTGCAGTGGAATCAAAGCCAAGGTAAACCTGCCCGGGCACAGCTCCTGCTGCCAAGCTAAAGCCAAGCCAGGCCCTGCAATGGCTTGATTAACACCAGACAAAGTGCCAGGCAAGCCTGGTGCAGCTCTAATCCAAATATAGCATCAGCACTCACAATGAGCAGACCTTGGAAGTTTGGCTGGAATTTGCACCCCCAAACCTCTCTGTCAGGAAGGCTGTGAATCCTGCCAAGAGCTCCTGTGGTCCAGGCTGCAGGGATTTCTGCTCTGCTGGCTCCTGCTTTCCTGTGTCCCTGGGGAGCCTTCCAGGAGCAGGTTCCCATGGCACACTGATACATCCAAGAGATGAACACCACTGCAGGAAGAGCAGCAGGCACCTCCTTCTTGGTCACCTGAAGCTGTCCCAGTGAGGAATCCCAAAGGCTGGAGGGGCAATGTCACAGACACCTCTTGTAAGGTCACCTGCTCAGCCAGCAGGAGCCCCCTGAGCCCAGCCAGCCCCGAGGCACATCCTCAGTGTGCAGTCCCAAAGCAGGCACTGCCTTCTGTCCCTGGGAGGGCAGGGGCTCCTCCCTGCTCACCCACCAGCAGGAGCTGCTCTGCCTCTCTCAGAGGGGCCTAGGGGGACTTCTCACACAGGAGCAGAAGGACACGTGCAGATTTTAAGGCCAGAAAGGAGCACTGTGCTTTGTCACCCCACAGTCCCAGGCTGGGAAGCAGCTCCTGCCCCAGCGTTATTCCCAGCACAGGAGCCAAAGTGCCGAGCTGCCAGCCGAGCTGATAAAGTGAGATTAGGAGAGAAATGCAATGTGCGGGAATGCTTTCCCTCTGATCTCACAGCAGAGACAGGAGCAGCCGCGTGCTCCCTGCCAGGGCAGGCAGGACCAGCTCCAGGAGCACAGAGTTCCCCCGGAGAGCTCCCAGCCCCGGCAGTGCTGCGCTGCAGCTCCCAGGAGGAGGATGAGAATGTGACCATTCAGCTCCGAGTTTGCTTCTGAAGCCTCCCTCGTTTGTACCACTTAGCCCCATTGCTGCCCGTGGGAACATCAGAGCTCTTCTTCTAATCCATCTTTACATCTTTGTCTATGGCTTCTTTCAAGTTTCCAACTGGTGGGATCTTCCCTGCTCTTTGTTCAGATTACAATAATTTGTCATCCGTGTGCAGACGGTTCCTTAACTACTCCTGTGTTAGAAATAACCTTTGAAGGAATATTGGCTCTTTCATCTCCAGGGCCCTGCCAAGCACAGAGCTGTTCAATGGTGAGGCATTAAGGATGCAGAGAAAGCCCCAAAAGGCAGCACATTCAACGTGAGCTCCCCTCCTCTGGAAATGGAAGGCTTTGGAGCACAATTGCTCCAACCCAGCCTGGGGTAGGAATAAAACCCTTCTTGAAAAAGGTCCACGGCACCACTGCAGCTTTATCATCTGCAGCCTTAATTTTGGAGGCTGCAAAGGCACCATAACAGTTTTATTTTAATGACAATCCAGGCACACTCACTCTGCATCTCCTTTCTCCCAGCACAGCCATTCCCAGAGCTGAGCACTGCAAGGCCAGGCAGGAGCAGCTGGGCTGGGCTGACCTCCTGGCTGTGTGACCGAGGAGAGGAGAGGTGACACCCCAAAGCCACTTCAAACCCACTGGCACTCCGTAGTTACTCCCAGGAGTCCCCAAAGGGCTGCCTGGGAACTCTGGAGCTGGGATTTTTATTTCTATCTTTCCAAGACTACAGATCCTGAGGGGTGAGATTCCAGGACCATAATTCCAACATTTAAAAGAGCAAACCTGCAGAACTGTGGCACAGTTAGCCCTGGTGTTAGCACACAGTGACAGGACAATTGGCACTACCAGGGAATCACACACAAAAAGGGAGAGTCACCACAGACCCTGATTTTGGTGAGTTTGCCAAACCAAGCTTTTTTATTTCCTGACAAGGCTCTGGGCTGCTGGATAAGCCAACTGTGCTGAGGGTGTGCTTGGAGTGCCCGAGGCTTTCAGATCAGCTTCCTGGGATGGCTTTATCCAAAACCTGCACCATGGACAGCAGGTAGAGCATGAGTTACAGCCCAGGCTGCCGGTGGGTTTTACATGGAGCTTCTCTAGAGGATATTTGGGGCAAGGGAGCATTGTAACTGGCAGGCTCTCCTGGGGACCTGCTCTGAGCACCAAGCCATCCCCTCTGGAGGATGCAGAGATGGAAAACGGGTTATTCCCAAATCCCTGCCTTATCAGCACATCTCTTATCAAGCTGTGAGGCACAGCTGATTCTTTCATTGCAGCCACAGCTTTCCTTGGAGGGCAGGGTCTGCACCACGGGGGAAGGAACATCCTGAAGAGGGGAACGCCCCACATTGACAAAACCCCAAACAGGAGAGGGATCTGATGTGCACCAGCTTCCAGAGGAGAGCAGCCCAGAAGGCCAGACTGCAAAAATCCTAACAAAAGCCCAAAAAGGCACAAAAGATGAAATTCAGCTGCAGTTTAATCCCACGGGTCACTCACTGCTCCCTGCATGGAGCTTTGGACTGCCAGGACCCGAGGAAGGGGAAGTCCCTCAGCACAGCAAGAGCACCTGCTGGAGCCTGGAGTCTCTCCAGGAACATCTGCTGCTCCCATCCACCACCCTCCAGTTCCAGGGCTGGATCAGCTCTGCCAGCTCAGGAGCTCCTGGTGGAATGAGGCATTTCCAGTCACTACCAGCTGGGGAGACTCCAATTCCCCAGGCTGCAGCCCTGGTGCAGGCAGTGCTGGGGGTTCCCTGGCAGCCCAGGGCTGGTTTGGCAGCACAATGGGCTGGTTTGGAGCAGAGGATTAAAAAAAAAAAAAAAAAAAAAAAAACAACAAAAAAAAAACTGCTACACATTTCTATTATCTCCACCAGCACTTCACACGTTAGAGCTCCTCAGCATCCCCCATTATCACAGCCTGTCTTACAAATAATGGCTCGAGATCACTGAATTACCCTGCCCCCACTTAATGCAGTGTTTAATCCACAGACTCTTTTTCTTTTTACAGTATTTGCCACAACAGCATTCCTGTCAACAAATGCAAGCTGACACCTCCCTTCTGTTCTAATTCAAGCTGATGATTGACTTACGTTTTAAAATAAAACTTGCTGATGTTTAAGGACAGTCTGATTGCCCACCCAGGCGCTGGGGCAATATGAACCAGCTTTCTCCAGCAGGCAGAGATTCATAAATGGAATTACAGCCACAGGAAAAGAAGAAATTTAAAATTTAGTGGTACAGATTTTCCTTTCAGCCACAGAAGCCTTTGCACACAGCGAGAACCAAACCTGTGCAACTTTACAGCACATTTCCCTGTGAGCAGCTCTGACTCAGCCAGAGGTTCAACAGGAGAGCCAAGGAGCACCTAGGGACACCTTCAGCACCTCCAAACTCTCCCATGACTCAAGGAAAAGATTTCAGAGTAAAATAACCAGCCAGGGAAAGTAAAAAGCCAGCCAGGAAAGCCCTCAAGGCCACCCTGCCCTGGCTCATGGATTTCCTCCTTCCCAGGCAAATCCCCCCACATCCATCCCCTCTCCAGTGCTCAGGTTTCTGCAAGAGCCCCGTGGATCTTTCCAGCACCTTCTGCCAGTGCTGCCATGACCTCCCTCATCCCCAGATCGCCCCTGGGCCTGCTCCCACCTCCAGCACCTCCAGCTGGAGCCCAGCAGCCAAACTGGTCCCTCAGAGGGGCTGCAGAGCCCCTCTGCCATGTCCTGCTGTGGCCGAGGGATGTTCCAGGCAAGGACAAGCCAGGTGACAACAGCAGAAGCATCCAGACAGCTCCTGCTTGTTCCCCCTGGAAGGTGGGAGTGCAGTGCTGCTTCAGGCTGTGTCACAGAGCCTCTCCCCACACAAACCCCAGCTCCTTCGCCTGCTTTTCTCTTGCTCCGTTTGCCACCCAAAGATGTAGCAACCCCTGTGCAGCTTGTAGTGTCTTTCTCCCTCTTGAAGTAAAGGTTAATTTTATTTTCGTGTCCATCACGTGGCTCTTTATCCCCAGGACCCTCCAGCTGAGCCCAGGGGTTGCCCGGGTGTGCTCTCTGAGGCAGGGCTGTCCCATCCCACAGGAGGCTGCTGTGCTCTGGGAACAGGCTCCAGCCGCACGCACAGCCCCGAGCCTGGGCAGGGAGAGCCCCGGGCGTTCTGTGCACAGCTTCATTTCAGGCCACCTCGAGCCCTTGCCGCTGCTCCCTGGAGGAGCCCAGGCACGAGCAAAACGTGGGAGTGAAATCACAGAATGAGCATCTCCCTGCGGCCCGGGGGGAGCAGCCAGAACACTCCAGTGCTGCTTTCCCCCCTTCATTACGGAGCTGGAAAGAGCAGGGCTGGAGCTCCTGAAGCCGTGGGTCTCCTTTGCAGGGCTTGTTGCAGCCCCCACACTCCCGATTCCCGCACGGCAGAGCAGCGTTACGGCCCAAATGAAGTAATCCTGTGATAAAGTGCAGTCATTTATTTGAAAAGTGTAGTCTCGCCATTAAAATGCAAATGAAATGAGTGCTAATACATTAACTGGGGATGGGAGTTGAGATGGCTTATGACACGTGTGCTTTCATGTGGAATAGAGCCGAGTGATAACAGTCTGTGTAAGAGCAGTCGTGCTCAGATACACGTGTTTGTTTATTGAAGATATTAATGAAGGGCAGTGCTTAGAGAGTATTATTATTCCCTCATCTTGTCTTTCTTTTGTCCCTCCCTGGTTCAGGTTTCCTGCTGAGAGGACCCTCCCGAGGGGACTCTGATCAGAAGTCATCTTTGATGGATGATCTGAGTCCACACTGGAGCCGGAGGAAAGCTGAAATGTGTTTAATGCCGTGCTTTGAAGGGGAGCAGCAGGTCCCCCCCAGGGGATGCCCTTTGGGCTGCAGCTGCTGTGACAGCTGAGTGAGAAAAGGCACGGAAAACCAAACTCCATTCATGGTCAGGGACGTGCCTTGGGAACGGGGCGGTGTCAGGGCAGCTCTGGGTGTTCCCTCTGGGAAAAACCGGTCCTGGGAGGTTGGGAGAGCCCCAGGGCTGCATGAAGCAGAGCAGCCCCATTGCCACTGTCCCTGAGAACAGTGGGACAAGGGACAGCCCTGGGACAGCCCTGGGACAGGGGGACAGCCTTGGGACAGCCCTGGGACAGCTTTGGGACAGCCCTGGGACAGCCTTGGGATAGCCCTGGGACAGCCCTGGGACAGCCCTGGGACAGCCCTGGGACAGGGGGACAGGGGGACAGCCCTGGGACAGGGGGACAGCCCTGGGACAGCTTTGGGACAGCCCTGGGACAGCCTTGGGATAGCCCTGGGACAAGGAGACAGCCCTGGGACAGCCCTGGGACAGCTTTGGGACAGCCCAGGAACAGCCCTGGGACAGCCTTGGGACAGCCCTGGGACAGCCCTGCAAGTCAAGGGTTGCAGCGCTCCCAGGGGCACACCCAGGGACTTTGTGGCTCCTGTTTGTCCCCTTCACAGGGCTCGGGCTGTGTCACTGGGTGTGACAGCTCCACATCTGTCACTCTGCCTGAGCTCTGAGCACTCAGCAGCCCCGGGCAGACACAGTGACCTGCCCCAGCTGTCCCCCCCTGTGCCACCTCTGTCCCCAGGGTCACCTCTGGGGGGTCTGCAGCCACCTCAGTGTGCCCAGCCCAAAGGCACAGCCCAAAGCCCAGGTGTTTTATTTAGAGCATTGCAGGGCCCTGATCACAGGCAGGGCAGAGGTTTGGGGGCCTTGTCACCCCGCAGGGACACCGGGGACCCGAAGCTTTTCCTTTCCCTTTCCCTGCCACAGCCCCTTCAGCTCTTTGAACGCGTGGCCGTGTTTGCCTTCATCTCACCCCACTGGCCTGCTCAGCACTTCCCAGGGGCAGAACGAGCAGGGAAAACGCTCCCAGCCCTTCCTTTGTCTGACATGAGCTGTGGGAAAGAGATCTGGAAACTTTGCCTCTCCTCCTGTCACCAGGGCAGGTGCTTGCCAGCATCTGAAACAACTGCGTGACACTTTGAAATGAAATCCTGCTGCTGCTGCCACCCCTTCCCCACCTCCTGTGTTTATGCACACACAGGTTTGTTTTTGTAGGGTTGCTCATAAGTGCTCTGGCTTTGTCTCCATTACACAAAAGGCTTTTCCCATCAAAACAACTAATTGAAGTTCATTCTCTTGTTGTGAGATCATTGTCTAGACAAAGAATTATAGATTTTGCCCAGATATACCTAGGGAAGGAAAAGCCAGCCAGTCCCTTTTAGGTAACACTATCTTATCACCATTTGCAATGTACACCGAGGTGGGTATCTGCAGTAATTATCTCTGTGTAAAAACACCTCTCCTTTCCCAGGGAAGACATAACAAGAGATACACATGCTTGATCTGCCTGCGTTCTGTTGTTATTATAAAGTTGTCATCGGCCCCACGTATGTTCTGTCGGTGCTGCACCGCTGTGAGCCAGGACAAGGCTGCCAAGAGTTATTTGCAGTTCTCGATTTGAATAAAGAAATGCAAACGTATTCCAGCAGCCCTGGAGTCAACCATCCATGGGAAGGAAATGCTGTCTGCAAGGACATTTTTGGGAATGAGTCCCACCGGGAGGGGGTACTTTGGGAGGCTGCCCCAAACCTGAGCAGGAGCTGGGAGCAGTTAAAGCCCAGTCTAAAAGAGGGGAGGGAATCCACAGAAAGCTGCTCCCGGTGACCCCCTCCACCAGTAACTAAACCACGGTGCTGGTTAAACTGGGGATGAGCCCTCGGTGCTTCAGGCAGAGCCAGAGCCCCCGGCTGGGCCAGGCTGCAGTGACCCTGCCCAGCACTGAGCTTGTTCCCCCACGGGCCACCCTGGCATTCCCAACACACAGTGACATTCCCAATGCACGGTGACATTCCCAGCGCACGGTGACATTCCTAATACATGGTGACATTCCCAGCGCACGGTGACATTCCTAACACACAGTGACATTCCCAACACACAGTGACATTCCCAGCGCACAGTGACATTCCTAACACACAGTGACATTCCCAACACACGGTGACATTCCCAGCGCACAGTGACATTCCCTGCGCACAGTGACATTCCCAATGCACGGTGACATTCCCAGAGCACGGTGACATTCCCAACACACAGTGACATTCCCAACACACGTTGGCATGCCCAGCGCATGGTGACATTCCCAGTGCACACTGACATTCCCAACACACAGTGACATTCCCAGCGCACAGTGACATTCCCAGCGCACGGTGACATTCCTAACACACAGTGACATTCCCAACACACAGTGACATTCCCAACACACGTTGGCATGCCCAGCACATGGTGACATTCCCAGTGCACACTGACATTCCCAACACACAGTGACATTCCCAATACATGGTGACATTCCTAACACACAGTGACATTCCCAGCGCATGGAGACATTCCCAACACACAGTGACATTCTCAACACTTGGTGACATTCTCAACGCAGGTGACATTCCCAACACCTGGTGACATTCCCAACACAGGTGACATTCCCAACGCACAGTGACATTCCCGACACCTGGTGACATTCCCAATGCAGGTGACATTCCCAGTGCACAGTGACATTCCCAGCGCCCGGTGACACTCCCAGCACACGGTGCAGCACCAGGACAGAGATTTCATTGCATTTCCTGTGTTCTATTGACACTTTCAGTGCTGTCAGTGTATTCAAACCTCGGAGTGGTTCCCGCTGGACACCTGGGGCTCTCAGGACAGGTCCAGGTGGTGCTGCAGAGTGGGACGGGGCAAATCCCTTTGGCACCATGAGCAACACCGTAATGCTGCAGGCTGTGCTTCAGTTCAGGTGGGGGCTTTGAATTCCTCGGCACTCATCCCTCTGGGATGGCGGGAGCTGCTGCTGACCAGCTGGAACTAGCTGATATCCCCCAGCCCAATTCCAGGATTCTGTGACCTGCACTGAGGCCCTGCCGCTGCCAGACCCTTCCAGGGTTCCACGAATTGCAGTACAGTGATTTGGTGTCCTCAGAGCTCTGGTGCCTAGTGCAGACACGAGGTGTTCCAGCTGGGACCAAGGTACAAACCCTGTGTGAAAAGCACAGAATTCCAGCAAGGCAGCAGAGATTTGTCCCGGTGTGAGACAGAACAGAGCTCTCCCTGCTGGGGAGAACCCCGCTGTGCCCTCGCAGGAGCTTTTCCCACCTTCCCCACCGGTCAGAACACAGAATTCCTTTTGGGCTTATCACGGCGAGAGCTGTGCCTGTGCTGTGACACCCGATGTCCCCAGAGCCCCCGGGCACAGCAGAGGTCGCTGCTCCGTGCTGGAGCTAAACCAGCCCCAAACCCGGGGGAGATTCAAGGAATTCCCCCGGCAGCCCCTGGGGACCTCCGGGCTCCTGGGGCTGCAGCCCTGCAGATGTTTCAGCTGCTGGAACGCGCTCGGCTGCCTCGGGAATGAGAGAAAAGCAACCGAGGGGTGCCATAGAGCTGCTTTCCACGTTCCCATTGACCCCGAGCAGAACACTCCCAAAACAACACCTTCTGCAGAGCTCAGCCCCCGTCCCGCACCCCGGCGCCCATCCCGAGCCTTTTGGGGCGGACGCAGCGGGAATCTCGGCCGGGAATCTCCGCCGAGAATCCCTGCCCGGCTCCTCCGCAGCCTCTGCCGCTGCCGAGGGCGTGCTGAGTCCCCAGGAGCAGCCCTGCCAAACCAGGGGCAGCGCTGGCACCAGCTACACAAAAGGCAATTGTTCCCCAGCGATCCGGAGGGATGGAGGGAGCCCTGGGGTCCCCCCGTGATTTATGGCTTGCAATAATATGTGTTGGAGCCCTGCAGCCCAGAGTGCTGCGCGGCTGACCTGGGAAAATAAGTCTATTAACCCTAATCAATCTCCCATTATCCAGCCTGGTCCACCGTTTAGCCGGCAGAGGAGTCACCAAGGCCTCTCCAGCCGCTCTGAACTAATCCCATTGTCTGTCCTAAGCAGGGGCCAGGAACGAGGAGCGCCTTCTCCAGCGCGGAATTATCACCCGGTGGTTAAGGGGAAAGAACTGGGGGAGACGAAGGCCCTTCCCTTTCATCTTTAATGAGAAAGTGGAGAATTGTTTTCCTCCCGAGCGGGTACCAGCTCCCAGGGAGCGCTGGGCGCGGCGGCAGGAGAACGGCTCTGCCCAAACGTCCTGCTGCAATTAGCAACCTGCTGCAATTAGCCTGCAGATCGAGTGCTTTATTAGGGCAGCTAATTATGAAGTTTATCAGGGCCGGGGTGCAGCTTGGCTCAGCTGTGGCGCCCCGTGGAAAGGAGAGAGGGGACAAAGGGACATGGCATGTCGCTTGTACGGGCTCGGGGTAATGGATTCAGCAGAAAATGTCACTTGAGTCTGGACCAGGAAAACACGAAATACAAAGCCTCTTTCTGGCTGAGGTATTTTCTTTCCTTCCCATCCCTTCCCCCACCCTTAGACTTTAAAAAATATTTAAAAAATAAAATAGAATTGGAAGTCCTATCAAATCGGCAATGCCGAAAATAGCAGTAAATTAGGAAACCCTGCCATGCTCCATCAGGATCTTACAGCAGGGTAAGACTCAGCAATCAAAAGTTGCTCCGTGGTGAAACATCCACCAAATTAGTCCAGCAGCAAGCTAATTTTCTTTAGCCCTTTTATGTTAATCAAAAAGGAAAAGAGAAAGTGGAGACATTATCCTGCCAGAAATGAAAACAATCCTTGGAAAATTTCCCCCCTTCGGCACGAATTAGAGCAGAAACAAACATACCACAGGGCTCCAGCAGATCTTCCAGGATTAATTATCATATTCACAGCAGCTCAGCATTTTCTTAGCAAATTAAATTTTTCAAAGCCCTCTCATGTGCACAGAAGCCCGTTGCCACCTTGCAGTGCTCCTATGCATCTAAGGAATGGAAATTCCTGTGTTTTTTGGGTGCTTCTATTCCGAGGGCACATAAAAACCCTTGAGTGGTCTTGGAGAAGGGTGTGGAACCTCCCAAGTCTCCCAACTGTGGATGAAGGCATTGCCACAAACCTGAGCAGCTGGAACTGGGGCAGAGGCAGCCCACAGGGCACACCCCGGGCAGCTCTGCTGGCCCCAGGGCTGGCAGCAGCTCCAACCTGTCCCTGCCTGGAGCCCAGCCCCGGGACAGGAGCAGCTCCCCCAGAGCCAGGATGTAGCCCTGGTTCGTGCCTGACATGTTTTGGGTTCTGCAATTCCTTTCCCAAAGAACTTTCTGTAAACAAGAGACGTGTTTTAGTAACAGCAAGAACGTTTATGTATTTTCTCCTAGGAGGAGCTTCTCTTGCTGTCCCTCTGGTCTAACCAATGTGATTGAAGAGGTTTGTCTTTTGTCACCTATTGAATTGGTCTGTGTAAAATAGTATAAAAAGAGAACACTTCCTGAAAATGAAAGATTCACATTTTCATCCTTCTGAAGTCGGAGTCTCTGTGTCGTTGTAGTGTACAATTGCGACCCCAGGACAGAAGATGTCCAGCCCCAGGACACGACTGGAAGGGCTCATCACAGCTCTGGACAACCGTGAATTATGGCTGGTGCAGGAGGGGGAAACCTCCTCTGCACAGGAATCTTCCTGTGTGCAGCCAAGGGTTCTGAGCGGGAGGTTCCTGAGGGGAAAGAACCCCTTGGTTCTTTATTGCACAGCAGCACTTGGCAATGCTCTTTCTGTGCCCAAAAGGAACCTCAGCACTCTGCACTCCAGGAGAGCAGGCTCTGGCCTCTCCAGGAGCCCACACAGCAGAATCCCATGGGATAGGGCCCAGGAGTGCTGGCTGACACCCAGGGGTCACTTCCCCCAAGCCGGGGAGTGATGCATCCTGACAAGGGATGGCCAAAATGCCAGCAGGACTCCAGGGGTGGATAAGGAGCTGCTGAGCAAACTGGGAGGGAAAAAAGCTTTCAGAGAGGGGCAGTGAGGACAGACAGCCGGGGAAGACCACAGGGAAATGGAGGGATGAGGGCAGGAGAGCTAAGGCCCAGTTAGAACTGAGCCAGGAATGTAAAAGAGAACAGGAAGAGTTTCTGTATGTTCCCTGGAAGTGTTCAAGGCCAGGCTGGATGAGGTTTTGGGCACTCTGGTCCAATAAAAGTGTCCCTGCCTGTGGCAGGGGATGGAATGAGATCAGTTTTAAGGTCTCATCCACCCTAAACCTGCCCCAGAGCATCTCCAGTTTGATCTGTGCCTTCAGTGACAGCCCCCAGGGAAGCAGCCAGCACCAGGAGCTGTTAACAGAGCCGTGAGGCAGGGCTCTCCTGGGGGGACAGAAAACACCAGCTCTGGCCCACAGCTGCCCTGCCCCCCTCCCCACAGCCTGGCAGTGCCAGGGGTGCCAGGGGTGCCTGTGTCAGGGGTGCCTGCAGAGAGTCTGCTGTCTGTGGGTGGGCAGGTGTGGGTAAATCCACTGTGCCTGTGCCATGAGCCCCACGCACACCTCTGAGGGAGGGAAAAGGCACCGACAGCCTCATTAGAAGGAGACTCGGAGACCCTGGGTGTTATGGATTGGCTGAGGCATTAGATTTATTTAATGAATTAAGGTCCTGACGCGTTATTTACAGGATGCCTTTGGAGATAGAGTTGTAACTCAGGGCTGCCATGGGAAATCCTGGCACCGAGGCCTTGAGCAGAAAGCATTCACTTTTTTATGGTGTCCACTGGGGAGGGAAATTAATGCTAAGCAGGCAGTGATAATTTGCTGCTTTATAGGATTGAATTATCACCCTGTCAGCACGGAGATGAGAACCCTGAGCCATGAACAAATACACCTTTGCACCTGAAGCAGCTGGATCAGCTCCATGAGCTCCCATCCCTTCACGGGGGCTCTGTTGTTCCAGGAATTAATTCTGAAGCCTCCTGGATTTCTCCTTGTCCTTTGGATTGCTGGGCATGCCTTAATTTAGCACTCCAATATTCCACGCTCTCTCGGCAGGCTCATAAATCACACACCAACCCTTCCTGAGAAGAGAAAGGGGATCTGTTCTGCTCTCCATGCACAGGCACAACTTCCCAGAGTTACTGCAGCTTTGGCACGTGCACGGGAGAGGTGGCTGAACCCACGGACCAAGGAGTCATTGGCATGGAAAAATAATTGCAGGAGAAAACAGCTGCCTGAGAAGCAGGAATACCACGACTTGGATCAAAGATATTGTGCTGTATTATGAAGTAGTTTCATTTAGCACTCTCTGGGCTGCATTTGTTGGAGGGCAGAGTCCAGGCCTGTGATCGACCTTTCCTTGCTCCATTTCTTACTGTCCCTTTTCCCCACTGCAGTTACTGACGTGGGGAAATCAAGGATTTGTCTCTAATTTCTCCCAGATGTTGAAAAAAGGTTTTTTGTCCTGTAGCCACCCTGGGGCAGAGGATGTGGAATGAGAGATGAGGTGGTTGTGGGCCTCAGTCTTCCCCTTCCTCAGGCTGGGCAGTCCCTACTGATGGAGTTGAAGTTGCCAGAGGACTGCTGGGTTCTGGTCCGGATTCCCAGCACGAGAAGCTGTGGATTCATCCCAGGGCCAAAGGAGATCCCTCTTCCCTCCTGGAAAAGCCACGTGTCCAGGTGCAGTCCTGCCACACGGGGATTTTCCAGCCTTGGCCTGAGGTTGTTCCCAGGGCAGAGAAATTCCCAGGCCAGGAATCAGCCAACCACCCCCTCAACACAAAACACTCCCTGGCTCTTCCTGACACCGGCTCTGCTTGTTTGCTAGGGCACAGGGGGCTGGGACATGTCCCTGTCCCCTCAGCACCCTGTGAAGTCATCCTCTCCAGCAGAGCTGCCCAGCACTGAGCCAACACTGTGTGCTGACCCGGACTGCACCTTTTCCTCATCCCCAAAACACTCACCCACAGGACAAATTGTACTAAATGGGGCAGTTACAACAAGCAGAGCTGAGTTTTCAAACTGCAGGCACTTCACTCAACACAACTTTAGCTCAGACATCTCTGGTGTTTCTATCACAGAAAAAATAGCCTTAAAAAGTTCATTAAAATGGAGTTATCTTTCGTGTTTCAAGGTCTGAACTGCATGTGCCTAATTGGAATTGGAGACTTTCAAGCTCCTAGAAATCCTTGTGTGTGTGGGCAAAGCCATCTCCCACCCAACCCTAAGAGCAGGAGGGGCATTTCAGACTGATCCTGAACTGGTGGAACAGCTGCTGGGAATCGGGGAACAATCACCCCTCATTCATCAATATTTGCACACCCCGGGATTCACGCAGCTCTGGGTGGGTCGGGGTGATTATTTGTATAAAAGGAGCCAGTGGGACAATGTTGTTCAGCCCTGAAATCGTTGAAGGGTGTCAGGGAGTTTGGTGTGCAGGGTGGGAACGGAGTGTGAAAGCCGATTATCCAGCCTGGCTTCTCCCTGGAGTCATTTCCATCGCTCCCACTGAGCTTTTATTTGTTCTCTAGGAAGCCTGATAATGAGTCAGGAGCAGCCTGCACCAGGAGGACGCGGCTGAGCCGTTTATCTGTGGGGCTGGTGCCCACGATATCCCGTGCCATGCACAATCCTGTTCTCCATACCGAGCTTCCCCGGGCTCTTGCCTCAGCAAGATTACTGCAGGAACAGGCAGCTCCCAGCAAAACCCAGCCACAGAGCCAGCACTGCCCTGAACGCACGGGACAATCCCTTCTATCAGTGTAATCCACCCTGTGCCCTCTCGCCCTGCAAAACCAAACAGCCAGAGGAAACAGGCACATCTGCAACGCTGGAGACACGAACTCCCAGCACAATATTCCCTTACTCCTTTCTGCAGGGTTCGGTCTCCCGCAGTAATTGCTGCACTGAGTGCAGCACCCAGGGAGGCACCCCAGCAACACCCTGGCCCTGCAGCACTCAGGGTTTTCTAAGAGTTTCAACAGGGATGGTATTTATCATCATCCCTATTTCACCACAGTACAAAGGAGCCGTGGGGCTTCCACAGCTGCGTCTGCCAGGCTGAAGGAAAACTCATCAGAGATGCAAGAAAAGCTGGATAAAGCCATGCCACACCTTGGCTTTTCTGCCCATTATTTATCCCAGCACACAGATCTCGATGCATCACAAGACCAAGGGATTCCTCTGTGTCCCAGCAGAAACCCCAAGACAAAGGGAGAAGCAGTTGCTGCTGCAGCCTCGTGTCCCACTCATCAGCTCTCCCTGCCTGGCACAACGCTCAGGTTCTCTGTCTGATCACTTCTCACGGGAAAACGCAGCATCCAGGAGGAGAAAGAGATGATGCCTGGAGGGAGCTCCCAGGGCAGCTAAAGTCCAAGGCCAGGAATCAGCCAATGACACCTTCTACAGCCAGGGGGACAGCCACAGCCAGGGCCACAGCCAGGGCCACACCAGGGCACAGCCAGGGGGACAGCCACAGCCAGGGCCACAGCCAGGGCCACAGCCAGGGAACAGCCACAGCCAGGGCCACAGCCAGGACCACACCAGGGGACAGCCACAGCCAGGGCCACAGCCAGGGGACAGCCAGGGGGACAGCCACAGCCAGGGCCACAGCCAGGGGACAGCCAGGGCCACACCAGGGGACAGCCACAGCCAGGGGGACAGTCAGGGGATAGCCAGGGGGACAGCCAGGGCCAGGGCCACAGCCAGGGGGACAGTCATGGTCACAGCACAGCCACTGCTCCTGCACATGTGACATGGTGACCAAAGCTGGGGCTGAGGAGTTTCCTTCTCCAGGCCCTGCTGGGTATGAAGGGCATTTCTGGGTCAGTGTGTCCAGCAGCCCCAGCCTGTGTACAGCAGCGTGTGCCGTGCAGTCCCAGCAGAGCAGCACTTCCCACCTGTCTGCTCAGTTTAATTACCAGGCTGGCATTTCATCCCCAGAAATGAAAGGCATTTACCATTAGGTCTTTCTGGCTTCTGAATACATCAACATCATCATGCATACATTGATTTTAGGCAGAGATAAGTGGGCCAAAACTTCTCTGCCAGATGCCTGGCTGGCATTATTTCTCTATTAAATAATGATATGTTTTAGGAATGGCCCCTCAGTGCAGCATCACAGTGATTACCACATGCAGAGCCCTGGGGATGTCAGGACTCAGTGAAGATTCAATTAGAGCACCTCTGTGGGGCTGGGAATTCTTCCTGCTACTCTGCCACAGACCACTGTAATGGTCTTGTTGGTGCCCAAAGCTGCACCAGCTCTGCTCATTAGCACGGCAGCTGCACCTTCCACCTTCCTGAGGGGAGAGCAGAGGGAGCAAAGACATCCCAGCCAGCTCTGGGGGCACTCTCCCTGCAGCACCGGGCCTTGGCAGCTCCTACCCAAAGCACAGGGAGGACAATGAGAATTCTTCCAGAGACCCAGGGACGGACACAAGGCCCCAAGGCAGCTCCACATGAACCTGGCTGTGCATCAGCTTTGTGGGGCCTGGGAGGGCTCAGCTTGGCCCTTCCTGCTCCTGCACCTTGGGACTCTTTCCTTCCCAGAGCACTGACACAACCATCCAGACGCTCCTGAGTTGTCCTGACAGTCATAAAGCCCAGGATACCTCACACTCCCCTGAGGATCTGGAGTATCATCCATATTTTTCAGAAGTACCTGGCAGCATTTAAGCTAAAGAACAATATTGTTCCTGATTAAAAAAAAAAAAAAAAAAAAAAAAAAAACCAAAAAAAAAACCAACCAAACACAACAACTAAAACCCAAGAGTTACGAAGAAAACACCAAATTAATCACAGTGTAATGATAATAAAGGATTGGTTTTCCACATTTCCCCGTGCTGTCCATCTGCAGAGCTCTCATGCGCATGTCCCACTGCACAGCACTGCTGCTTAGATCTCGCAGGAGCGCAGAAACACAACCTTTGGAATTAAGAACTGTCAACCTTCGTTTTGACAGTCAAAAGTGAGAAAAAAACATTGGCCCAAATTTACTGAAAACTAGGTCAAAAAACATTTCAGGCAAATGCTTGTTTTACCTGTTAGTGTTCTATTGTCAATCATCATTTACAACAGGGGAAAAAAAGAAAAAGAAAAAAAAAAAAAAAGAAAAAAAAAAAAAAAAAAAAAAAAAAAAGCCAAAAGCTTAAATCCCACTCAGTTTCCAGGAAAAAGAAAAGTTTCTTAATCAGAATTCTCCACCATAAATTTTCAATCCAAACTTAAAAACCAACCCACTCTGGAATCAGGGCAGAACTCCTCATATCACCCCAACAGCTTCCACAGACATAAAGAATATTTTGCAATATGATGGAGATTGAAAAAGAAAATCCAATTGGTTTAGAACTAGATGAGCTGCGAAAGGGAAATATTAACTGGGTAAAGCAGGGAATATGTGAGGGCTGGGGGTGAGGGGAAGGTGTCCCTGCCCAATATTGGAGGTGATTGAAATGAAACAAGGCAGCAGGGACAGAGAGAGAAAAGCATCTCCCTGAGCCGGGCCCTTTCAAAGCAGCTGCAATTGAAGTGGAGGAATAAAGCACAGCAGCTGAGGGCTGGGATAAGATTGATTTAAGACAAGATACAATTTAAAGGCAAGGCAGAGGTGGAAGCAGAGGCTGCAATGAAATCAATTTACACAAGACGCGATTTCAGCTGATGAACCCGGGTTGGAAAACTGGAGCTGGGGGAGGGAAAGGGAATGGGGAGAAGCAACTTCAGCAGAGATGTGGTTTGGACCTGCTGGGGAGGGAGTTGATGGGTTTGGGGCTGGCCCTGAAACCTGCACAGAGCCAAAATCCGATCTGTGGGGCCAAGGAGAGCACCTGCACAGGCTGAAAGTGCCAGTCGATTGGAGAGGGGACAGCAGGCACAGTTAAGGCCATGGATTTGCAGAGATGTTCAAAGCAGCCTCTTGCAGCAGGCTCCAGCAGGAAAGCGACAGTGGAACGTGCAGTGGTGCAGGGATGGGAGAGGATGGGCACGGCCACTGATGTGGGACAGCAAAAGTGCCCAGGATGAGCTGAGTGTAAATCCAGCAAGGACAGAGCCTTGCTCTGCCCTTCCCATGGCATTGCCCAGGGCCTCCCACCCGCCTGACAGCAGCAGCCAGAAGGCCTGAGCCTCCCCTTGCTCACCAGGGCTGAACCAGGGCCTTCTGCACCTTCAGGGCAATGGGGGAGGAGACAGACACCAGGCTGTGCCTGCCCTTGCCTGCCAGGATGTTCCTGGATTGTCCTTTCCTCTCCTGCTCCCCTAACACAGGTGGAAAGAGAAGCAATGCATATTTTCACATTTATCTCCCATGGTGGTTTTTTTGATTATTTTTATCCATACACTCCTGAGTTTCCCTTTCCAGTGGCCATGGATTGGGTTGGAGGCTGTTATTTCTGGTTCTGGGGGCTCTGTGCCAGCCCCAGGGTGGCCGAGGGGGAGCTCTGCCTGGCAGAGAAGTGCCAGGGCTCCCCGAGCCCCTCTGCGGAGCAGCGGGATGCGGGATGTGGAGGAGATGCCTCAGACATCTGGGGGCTGCCTGCGGGGACAACAGCCACAGCAAACGCTGCGTGGAGGGGGCCAGGCGGGAAGGAAAGGAAAAGAAAAGAAAGCTCAATGCCCCTGGGAGGGGAGAGGTGTTCACACCGCTGAGACATTTCTGGAAAACTTTATTTTAAGTCACGGCAGGAATAATTCCTGGTTCATCTGCTGCTCCCTGGGCTCTGGTGGCAGCTCAAGACGGGCAGCGGATGCTGGCTGTTGTTCTTGTCAAGGTACAAATTTATTCCTTCCGTCGGTTGCAGCCCACAGGGCCGAGGTTAAATGGAGGCGCTGGTGGCACTGCGGGGACACTGTGGCCTTTCCACAGGGACAACATGAGTTAGTTTGTGCGCTTGACCTCTGCAAGGCTCCCGGGGCCATGGAAAGGACGCCCAGAAACTTCTCCCACACCTCAGCACCTCCCCGGGGGTGAAAAGAGCTTTGCTCTACACGGGGCTGTGCCTGAGGCTGCCAGAGAAGCCTTTTCCTGGAGCTGCAGCTCAGCCAGGGCCCGGCAGCCAGGCCTGGGGCACCCGGGCCAGGAACAGCCGGGCCAGGAACAGCCGGACCAGGAACAGCCGGGCCAGGAACAGCCGGGGCCAGAACAGCCGGGCCAGGAACAGCCGGGGCCAGAACAGCCGGGCCAGGAACAGCCGGGGCCGGAACAGCCGGGGCCAGAACAGCCGGGCCAGGAACAGCCGGGCCAGGAACAGCCAGGCCAGGAACAGCCGGGGCCAGGAACACCCGGGCCAGGAACAGCCGGGCCAGGGACAGCCGGGCCAGGAACAGCCGGGCCAGGAACACCCGGGCCAGGAACAGCCGGGCCAGGAACAGCCGGGCCAGGAGCAGCCGGGGCCAGGAACAGCCGGGGCCAGGAACACCCGGGCCAGGAACAGCCGGGGCCAGGAACAGCCGGGGCCAGGAACAGCCAGGCCAGGAACAGCCGGGGCCAGGAACAGCCGGGCCAGGAACAGCCGGACCAGGAACAGCCGGGGCCAGGAACAGCCGGGCCAGGAACAGCCGGACCAGGAACAGCCGGGCCAGGAACACCCGGGCCAGGAACAGCCGGGCCAGGAACAGCCGGACCAGGAACAGCCGGGGCCAGGAACAGCCGGGGCCAGGAACAGCTGGGCCAGGAACAGCCGGGGCCAGGAACAGCCGGGCCAGGAACACCCGGGCCAGCCCCGGTAAAGCTCTGTGCAGCCCCTGAAGCTGCCGCTCAGGCTCAGAGCCGAGACTGAGCACAAAAATCGCGGAGGCGCTCGGCCCTGCCCAAAGGCCGCAGTGGTGCCGCTGCTGGGGCACGGAGAGCGAGGCCGGGGGGGCTGAGCTGGGCCTGGGAAAGGCCGGCACAACACATGGCTCTGTCCTGACAGGACACACGGCTCTGTCCCGACAGGACACACGGCTCTGTCCCAACACAGGACACACAGCTCTGTCCCGACAGGACACACGGCTCTGTCCCGATACAGGACACACGGCTCTGTCCCGACAGGACACACAGCTCTGTCCCTGTCCCGACACAGTACACACGGCTGTCCCTGTCCCGACAGGACACACAGCTCTGTCCCCACACAGGACACACGGCTCTGTTGGGACAGGACACACGGCTCTGTCCCTGTCCCGACACTGCCCTGGGCTCAGCAAAGCCCGGCAGCCCTCACAGCTCTGCCAGTCCCGGCACGGACACTGCCCTGGGCCATCCCTGTGCCCTGTCCGGCTGTGCTGGGACACTGTCACCCTGCACAGCTCTCCGGGGACAGCTGCTACATCAGCTCCACCCCAGCACCTCAGCAACTAAATAAAAATAAATAAAACCCGCCTCTTTTCAGCGCTTCCAAAATCAAACGTTTGGATTTTTTCAGTCCATCAGCTTTTCGCTGCCACTCCTACTCGTGCTGCCTGGCAAATGGAACAGTGACCTGCAGATCTATTTCACAGCCAGGCCCAGCCACGCACATTCAGAGTCACACACCAGGCACCTGAGGCTAAAAGTGAATCCTTCAAATTCCCATTAAAAATACAAAAAAAGAAACCAAAGGAATCACCTTCCTCAGCAGGAATCAAGGATCCTTTCTCTCCTCTCAGCAGCTTTAACCATCTTCTGTCTCCCTCTCCCTAAAGCAGGGTCTTTAAAAGATCCCTAAAGGGCTCCCTAAAGAAGGATCTGCTCCCGGGTTAGCGCAGGGGACCGGAGCAGCGTCGATGACCGGATAATTGTTATAATACCAGCAGATAATTATGTCCTGATAATTGTTAATTATCACCTGCGCTGCTCCCCAGCCCCGCCGGGTGTTTCCAGAGGTGTCCACGGTGTGCAGGGAGCGCTGGCAGCCAGGAGACTGCAGGCGTTCCCCTTCCCCTCTGGCATCAGCAGATCAAACCTTTAACCCCAGACTGGAGAGGGGCCAACCCCCAGGAACATCAGGGGTCGAGGAATTCCAGCTCTGGCTGCCCCAGCCGGGCTTTGTGTGCACAGGGGACCCGGCTGCTCGGGGACCCTGCCTCTGACCACGCCTGGGCTTTGTTTCCCCAAAGGCATCCCGATCTCTGCGCAGGACCTGCCTCAAGCATCAGCTCAGCTTTCAAGGCCTTTTAAACTCATCCTGAACTGGGCACTTCTGTAGAGATCAGTCACAAACACAGGTCTGGTGTGGAAATAAAGCCCCTCTGTTCCCCGCAGGGACCCAATTGAGTTGCTCAGAGATTCCTGTCCGCAAGTGAGCATCAGACACGTGTGAAGGACTCCCTGTCCCTCTGTCCCTTCTCTCAGCCCGTGAATGCAAAGCACTTTCCTTGTCCTTTGCAATTAGCTTGATTTTGAGCAGGCTGAGTGTGAAAGAAAACCAGACATTTGCAGTACTTTTAAGCCCCATTTGGTCTGATTAAAGAAGTCTTTAAAAAACGAGAAAGGAGGGGGAAAGCAATAACTTTTTAAAACTTGTCCTGAATGCAAAGGAAAATGGAGCGCAGTATGTGAGTAATTCAGGATTAATGGCGAAATTACGTTACTCATGCAGCGCTGGCTGAGGGGAAGAGTGAGCACTTGTGAGGTCATTAAAGGAAATCCCAGTAAAATATGACTTAGCTGATGTGTGCAGCCTCACAGTCCTGAAGGGAAAGTGTGAGGCAGAAATGTCCAATTTATGGCTCTGAGCCCGTGGGGAAACACGGGGGCCAAAGGCACCTCTCTCTGTAGATCCAGGAGGGGGAAATGTTTATCTGAGGGATATTGAGGCTGACCTAGGACAGGAAAACACGGCTATTCAGGAAATACGGGGCACATCATTAATTTAAAGTCACTGAGACTGAACCGAGGCTTCAGACCACAGGCAGTTCCTTTCTTCTCCAGTAATGGTTTATTTGCCTGCCTCATGTGTGACTTCAGGCTCAGTTTTTTACCCAAAAGTGATGTAAAGGTGTTTGGACGTCGCCCTGCCATGAGCAGGACTGTGAGAGCAGCATCCCTGCACCGCCACACCTTCCCTGCTGGAGCTCTGCCTGGACGAGCAGCGGGGTCTTCCCAGCCAGGTGACATCCCTCTGGCACTGGGGAAGGGATTCTGGCCTGCAGCGACACTGCGAAGGGCTTTGCCTGTGCCCAGGGCAGGCTCAGCACAGGCAAGGAGAGCCTGGGGACAGCCCTGGGGAGATCAGCGAGAGCAAAGCTGAGCTCAGGGATCAGCAGCTGGGAGAGGCCCAGGCAGCCACGGGGGCTCTGTGGGCAGCTCCTGCCCCTGCCCCTCTGTCCCCTGGGCTCTCCTGTGTCCCCCAGGCACTGCCCCTCTGTCCCCTGGGCTCTCCTGTGTCCCCCAGGCACTGCCCCACACTTCCCTGTGCCCCCCTCACCCAACCCCCCCACCACTGCAGGCAAACCCTGTCAGAGGTGAGGCAGGAGCTTTTCTGCCCTCCCTGCCGCAGCTGGTCTGTGCTTTCCCAGGGTGAGGGAACGGCCCACACCCGATTTCCACTGGGGCTCGGCTCCTGCAGACGCTGTAACAAACATCGGGCATTTTTGCCAGGCTGCCGGGGCACAGACACACGGCGGGAGCGGCTGGAGAGGGAACGTGTGTCCGCAGGGACAGCAGGGCAGGGCCGGCCTGGGCTGTGCACAGGGACAGAGGAGCACAGCACAGAAACTGAGCAGAGTGCCAGTGTTGCCTCCAGGCCCGGACCGTGCCGAGTGGTTTCATCGCCTGCTCAGCCCTTCCCAAGCCGGGCTGGGTGTTTTTAGGAGCGTTCCAGTGGTGCTGCAGAAACCTCTGTGAAGACCTGGCAGCTGACCAGGGAGTGACTGCCTGGGAGCCCCTGTTCTCTGGCAGAGGGATGGCTCACCTGGATCACTCAACTGCCCTGGATCCCGCCTTGATCCCCCCCCTGGACCCCCCCTCTGGATCACTGCCCTGGATCACTGCGCTGGGTCCCTCCACTGGATCCCTGCCCTGGATCACTGCCCTGGATCCCCCTCAGATCACTGCCCTGGATCCCCCCTCTGGATCACTGCCCTGGATTACCTGGATCCGTCCCCTGGACACCTCTGACTGCCCCACCTCTGCCATCCAAGGACAACTCCCTCCCTCATTCACTCCCAGCAAACTCCATCAGCCTCCTCCAGGAGCCAAAGGGTTCTGGAGCTCACGGATGCCCCATGAGTCTCTCCCTGACACCAGCTAATTATCTCCTCATTAACAACAACATTAGCATTCCATTTGACATATACAAGATAATTTGTTAATTGCACTTTAATTACAAAGTTATTAAGAGCTCAGAGGCATTCAATAGAAGATTGCAATTACCACAAGCTGCAGAATTGCTCCTGGCAATTTGGAGATGTTATCAGAAACTGATTCTCCGTGTTCAGCTGAAGATGGAAAGGAGACAGGAGATTTATGGGCTGACATCACAAATTCCTTCTGCTCCCTCTGAAGACGCTTCCCCTTGTACCCAGGAGCTGCCAGGCTGAGAAATTCCAGATATCGCTGACTGCCCTGGCTCAGGCTTCCAGCAGCTCCAGGCCCCGATGGAGGAGGGACAGAGGGACAGGGGGACAGGGAGACAGAGGGACAGGGGGACAGAGGGACAGGGGGACAGGGGGACAGAGGGACAGAGGGACAGAGAGACAGAGGATAGAGGGACAGGGGGACAGGGGGACAGAGGGACAGGGGGACAGGAGATAGAGGGACAGGGAGGCAGGGGGACAGAGGGACAGAGGACAGAGGATAGAGGGACAGGGGGACAGGGGGGACAGAGGGACAGGGGGACAGGAGATAGAGGGACAGGGAGGCAGGGGATAGAGGGACAGGGGTACAGAAGGACAGAGGAACAGAGGGACAGGGGTAACGGGGACAGGGGTAATGGGGACAGGGGTAACAAGGGGACAGGGGGACAGAGGGGGCTCCCAGGGGCTGAGGGGGCTCAGAAGCTCCCACGAAGCCTTTGGCACCTCCCAGCTCTGCAGGGACACAAACCTGCAGGGGCTGTCCCTGTGCTGGAGCCCCGGTGAGGTGTTTGCTCCTCTCAGGGTTCTGCCCACACAGGTCAGTGACAGCCCCAGCAGAGTCACAGAAATTCAGGGGAAAAGGCCTTTGAGGTCCTGGAATCCAACCTTTAATGCAGCCTTGCCTTCTCCAGCACTCAACCAGAGCTGCTGGCCCGAGGAGGGCTTTGCTGGGCCTGGCTCAGAGTCCCCATGGCCATCCTTGCCCTGCAGTGACAGTGGGGACTGGGATGTCCCAGCAGGCAGCTCCACCATGACTGAGAGGGGGAAAAGCTCTGTGGAGACCTCAGAGCACCTTCCAGGACCTGCAGGGGCTACAGGGCAGCAGGACAGGGACGCTTCAACAGGAACTGGAGTGGCAGGACAGGGGAAAATGGGCTCCAGCTGAAAGGAGGGAAATGTAGGTTGGATCTTGGGCAGGAATTGTTCCCTGGCAGGGTGGGCAGGCCCTGGCACAGGGTGCCCAGAGCAGCTCTGGCTGCCCCTGGATCCCTGGCAGTGCCCAAGGCCAGGCTGGACAGGGCTTGGAGCAGCTGGGACAGTGGAACCCCATTGCAGGGCTGCAACTGCATGTTTTTTTTAAGCTCAAACCATTCTGGGATTCTCTAGTATCTGTTACAGCCATTTCTGAGCAGCCAGACCAAAACTCAGCTGAGTGTGAGAGGAAATCCAGCAGCCCCTGAGGTGATTCCTGGGGAAGAACAGCTTGAAAATTGTATTTCCCACATCCTTTTCCTCCCCTACACCTCTGTGATGTCCTGACGTGCTCTGTCAGAGCAGTGTGGGGTGTGTGGGGGGTGAGTGTCAGCCCGGCTGTGCTCCTGCCTGGGGCTGCAGGAACTCCCCGAGCAGCAGCACAGCAGCCCCTGGAACACTGCAGTGAGATAAGATTTAATGCCAGACTGATTCAGACTGAAATGCTCCACTCGGAGTTTCCAAGCAGCAAATCAAAATGTGTCAGCGAGAGTCAAAGCCCGAAATTAATCGTGCACAACTGGGAGAATTAAAAAGTGATTCCTCCAGTTTGTCCTGTGGTTTAGAGCAGGAATAAAGCAAATCAGAACCACAACTTATCTCCTAAGCAAAAGCCTGAATAAGAGAAAGTTCTCTTACTCATTTCCCTGAAGCTGGAGCTCCCCGGGTTCCTGATGCGGAGGCACTGGGCAGAGCAGAGGGAAAACTTCCCGCAGGGGAGGGCTCAGTTAATTTTCTTTGCATTTCGCTGTGCCAGAGGAATCTTATCCCAACTCATACACAGTTATCAAAGCTGGAAATAATATGGGAGAAATTTTCATCACAGTAATCATTACTACTTTGAAAAAGAGCTAATTCCAGCAGTAAAGTGTCTTTGGTAACTTAAAAACTATTCTTGTACTTATCAGCTATTTCTATCCAAAGGAGAGGGAATTATTCCTGAAATTATAATGTTTCAAAGAATCCTCTGGATCTCCCTGGACAGATGCTCTTTGATCTTGGGCCAAACTGGTGGGGAAACTTGAGGAAAGGGAGTCCAGAAGTGTTCCAGGATCTCTGCTCAGGGAAACCACAACCATCAGGTGCTGAGGACACGGAGGGAAGGGAAAGGGAAAGGGAAAAAGGGGAAAGGAAAGGGAAAAAGGGGAAAGGGAAAGGGAAAAAAGGGGAAAGGGAAAGGGAAAAAAGGGGAAAGGGAAAGGGGAAAAGGGGAAAGGGAAAAAGGGGAAAGGGAAAAAAGGGGAAAGGGAAAGGGGGAAAGGACAGGGACAGGGAAAGGGGAGAGAGAAAGGGGGAAAGGGAAAAAGGGGAAAGGGAAAGTGAAAGGGTAAAGGGAAAAAGGGGTAAGGGAAAGTGAAAGGGAAATTGAAAGGGAAAAAGGGGGGGAAAGGGGCAGGGACAGAGAAATGGAAAGGGAAAAGGGGAAAGGGCCAGGGAAAAGGGGAAAGGAGAGGGAATATTTGGGTTGAAAGGGCCCTACCATGAGCATCTCGTCCAAAGGCCTGACCACTTCAGGGCAAATCCACATGGACAGGAAAGGACTCTAAAGGGAATTCAGGAGTGCCGGGGAACAAAGGGACGGTTCAGGAGAAAAGGTGTGGGGTTGAGTGAACCTCAGAGAAGTCAGGATTTGCAGCAATGGGCCATCACCTGGAGACCATAAAAACTTTCAGTTCAAGGTATTTTCAAAGCAGACTCATTTTAGCCAATGGAAATGTTCATTCTGATGATATTCTGAGGGTTTTCTGTCAAAGCACAAATCTTTCGTGTCTTTGACAGCTGAGAAATGGGACATGCCAAGCAGTCAGAGGGAAAATACTGCAAACCCCATTAGTTTTGACCAGGCAGCTAATTCTCTTCTATTTGAATTGCCAAAGAACTGCTTGAAATGTTTAACTTGTCAGCTGCCAAACCTCAGAAATATTTGGTCTCTGATGTTTAGATGAATCTCAACATTTTATTTACAATTTATCCATTTGTTTTCCCCCAGAAATTGTCTTCATCTCATCTAGTGTGAATTAAGCTGGGGTGCCTGCATCTGCTTGAGACTGTCAAGGCTGTGATGTTGATTATTTGCAGAGGACGGCAGCTGGCAAGGGGCAGAGTCTTCCCAAACCTGGGGACTCTGTACAGGCAGGAGTTGCAAATATGGCTTGGCTCAGGGTGAAAAGCAGGCTCACAGGGGCTCATTCAGGCTCTTTCAGGTGAGAAGGCCTGGCAGGACACAGCCCCTGGAGAGCTGCTGAGGGTTTTGGAGCACAGAGCCCCCCTGGCAGCCTGGGCAGGATGGATGAACATGAGGAGAGGTTGGTGGTTTCCAGACAGAAAGAAAACCACTGACTCTGCTGCTGTCAGGCTGAAAGAAAAATAATCAACATCACATGAAATGTCACCAGAAAGGGCTGGGAGGAGGATTTGCAGCCCAGGCTCGGTGCTGAGAGACCCGGATCCATCCACAGAGCAAAGCAGCCGAAGGGCAGAGCTGGATTCACCCCAGAACCCAGAAGGTGCCTGTGGGCGCAACCCCAGGTCTCTTCTGCTGTTCAAGGGTACGACCTTGAAAAACAGACAGGGAGCAGTGGCTGCTCATCCTGGAGCAGAGAAAACTCCAGGGAGTGCTCAGAGCCCCTTCCAGAGCCTAAAGGGGCTCCAGGAGAGCTGGAGAGGGACTGGGGACGAGGGATGGAGGGACAGGACACAGGGAATGGCTTTAAGCTGAAAGGTGGATTTAGATGAGATTTGGGGCAGGAGTTGTTCCCTGGCAGGGTGGGCAGGCCCTGGCACAGGGTGCCCCTGGATCCCTGGCAGTGCCCATTGGGGTTGGAGCAGCCTGGGACACTGGGAGGTGTCCCTGCTGTGGCAGGGGTGGCACTGGATGAGCTTTGAGGTCCCTCCCAGCCGAACCTATTCCATGATTCTATGAATAAAATCTTCCCAAGTTTAGCCAGACCAGCTGAATCCCCAGGACTGGTTCCTGTGGGGTAAAAACCCAAATATTCTCCCAGCAGAGCCCAGCAGTGCCCCAGGGCCCTGGGGTGGGCAGGAGCCTTCCCTGCACCTCGGGCAGTGCAGAGCCCAGTGCTGGCCCAGGAGGGGCAGAGGATGGGCTCTGTGTGTGCCAGGAGCCCCAGCAGCACCAGCTCCTACCCCGTGAGCAGGGCTCAGCCCAGCCCCTGCAGCTGCTGAGGCCACCAGGAGCTGAGCCCGGGGCTGCAGGAGCTGCCCCAGGTCACACGGGAATGTGGTGGGAAGCCAAGGGCTTGTCGAGCTCTCTCCCACCGCAGGTTTGCCAGGAGCTCCATAAAAATGTCATTGTGTCTCAGCTGCTGGTGATTATAGCCCCTTTCCTGGGGCTGGAGCAGGGCTCTGTGGATACGAGGGGAAATACCATTTCTGCCCAGGGCTGGCGTCCCCCTGGCCTTTCTCAAACAATAACAGACTCAATAGAAAGAGACAGAAGCCGTTACTCGGCTCTTTAACCAGTGCCAAGGAAAATGAATAATTAAGAGCATATTATTTGCAATGAATTTCTACAGATGCTTTTAAGTTAGGACCCACTGAGATAATTTCTGAAATTCATCATTTCCCCTTCATCTTTCATACAGAGTTCAGACTCCAGCCTAATATGTTATAGCAGCTACTGTTTAGATCTGAATTTAAAAAAAGGCAGGCTCTGGGTTTCTGTTCCAAGCCAGAAAAGAGCCTGAGGAAGGAGCTGAGGCAGTTAATGTGTTCTGTCTGTGTTTTACCTGCCTGCAGCTCCACAGCCCTCAGCCAGCACAGAGCACTGGGGGATCTCCAGTGCAAGCTGCCAGAAATGTGTCCTGAGGAGAGAAAGGGTGGCAGCCTCCCCGGCAAAGTTCCTTTCCCTGACACTGCTCTCAAATGGGAAGGTGCTGGAGAGCAGCTGCTCCCAGGGGAGCACCCAGAGACTGAGACTTCCACTGTTGGGGCTTTTCTCTCTCTCTCTTTTTTTTTTTTTTTTTTTTTTTTTTATTTATTTTTTTAGATAGGGGGAGATTCTCAGTGGAAATTCAGTATGGTTTTTACAACAACTGACACACTACTCTCTGTTCTGAGGCTCAGAGAAGGTTAGAAGTGGCAGCAGAGCTGCCTGGCCATGGAGGGAGAGCGTCCCTGTGCCTTCTGTGCAGCAAGAGCAAGCTGTGGCACAGCACTGGGGCAGCCTGGAAAAGGGCTGGATGGCTGGGGAGCCTCGGGGGACCTTGTTTAGAGAAGGGTTCCAATCTTCGGAGCACCCATTTGGAACCAACACAGAATTAGTTTCTCAAGGGGAGAAAACGGTGCTGTGTATGAAGGAAAAACTCCCGTCCTCTGCCCCCGCCCACTCCCTGCATGGCCAGAGGAGGAGCTGGGGGGTCTGGTGTGGGGAGCTCTGTGATGGGGACAGCAGAGGCCCAGCCCTGGGACGCATTTCCTGGGCTTATTCACAGAGAAGGGATCTGATCACAAAACTCCCCGGGAGGGATCTCAAACCAAGGGGCAAAGATGCAGCAGGGTTCAGTGGCTGCCCACCAAAGGTTAAACAAAACTGTCTGGAAAGAAGAACAAATCCCAAAATCCTGACTGAAGAAATGCAAATTCCAAATTCCTGGCTGTCCCTACACGTGTTCAGTCCCACGTGAGCACCTCGACACACCCAGGTGGGAATCGGTGGGAATCTGGGACCTGAATCATGCCAGAGGTCGGCCTGGGCCACCCCTGGGGCTGCTCTGCCTTTGCTCAGGGGGTTTTGGGAAAGGCCCCAGTTATGTTCATGCCAAAGGTGAGAACCCAGCTGAGATGTCCCCAGTCGGTGACAGAAGTTCAAGGCAGACACAGGAGCTGGGGCAGTAGAGCCCGGGGCTGCACCCCTGGGCCTCGCTCACAGGTAATGAGATGCAGCAGGAGCACCGCGGTGTTTGGGAAGGAAGGGCCCTTCCAGCTCCCTGCACACCTTCCCCACCCCACACCCAGCCCCAGACCCCGACAGGGTGGAAAAACGCTGCAGGAGTGCCAAAAGGGGAGAAAAGTCCCTTTTCTCAGTCGGTTCAGCAGCAGCCCCCGGTGGCTGGGCACTGTGGGGCTGCTCCAAGCAGGGAGCCGCTGTTAATTCCTTGGAGGAATTGCCCTGGATGATTCCCCTGCAGTGCAGAGGGTGTAGGTACAGAGCCAGTGTTAGTGGAAGCCGCAGAAGGCTGTGGAGTCACAGGGCATTTGGGAAATGTCAGTACAAGATTTGGGCTGCAACATTTTCATGGGACCCCAAAATCCTTGCGAAGTTTTTGCTTTGGAGTCTTCCACGAGGTTAATGACAAAAGCACTCTGCTACTGGGACTTGTCCTTCCAAATGGACTCAGCTCACAGAAAGGAGAGAGAGGATAACAAATCACAGCAGGCCTTCCGAAACAGCAATAAACTGTGCCAAATTCCATTTGTTGTCAGTTGAGGAAACATTTGTGGAGCACCATGGGTGACCACCAGGCATCTCCCACTCACGGTCGCTTTTTTGGCACCTCCCTTACAGCAGCCACATATTTCATGGCTCTGTGAGTCCAGCAGGCCTCAGGAATCAAAGGTTCCTCATGAATCAATGCCTTGCTGGAAAACACAAATCCATTAAAGCCCAAATGATTTGTCTAAAACATTTCCCCTCTGAACGAGCTCCTGTGGAAGTTCCTTCCCTTCAGCTCCCTCTTCCTCTCCTCCCCGTTCAGCCCTGGGAGGTGCCTGGTCTTCAGGGATGGTCCCCAGCCACACTGGGCAGGTCTAACCTACAACTGGTATTTGGGAGGAGAGATTTGGTTTAGATTTTAGGCAGGAATTGTTCCCTGGCAGGGTGGGCAGGGCTGGCACAGGGTGCCCAGAGCAGCTGTGGCTGCCCCTGGATCCCTGGCAGTGCCCAAGGCCAGGCTGGACACTGGGGTTGGAGCAGCCTGGGACAGTGGGAGGTGACCCTGCCATGGCACGGGTGGCACTGGGTGATCTTTAAGGTCCCTTTTCCATCCCAAACCACGCTGGGATTCTGTGATTCTGTTTCTGCCCTCATCCCAAAGAGACCCTGGTGTGCCAGGGGCTGGAGAACACAGGGGTGTCCTACTCACACTGGGCAGAGCAGGGACCTGGAAGGTCTGAGAGACATCTGGGTCTGAGAGCGGCTTGGTGCTGTCTCACACGCTCATCTCCTGTAGCTCAGCTTTTCCTGACAAAAATAAAGTTGCAAACAGGGAGAACATCAAGCAAATTCTCCTGCAGCCTGAACTGCACTGGAGATCTTTGCTCTTCCCTTGTCACAAACATCCGAGGCATTGCCTGTGCCGGGAGGGCTGAGCACAGAGAATTAACCCTGTCCTCACCCCAGAGACAGCGGATGTGTGACCTCATCCTGCCCCAGCCTCAGCACCCTTTGCTGATCAGGGAGCCCCAAACCTCCCCGAGCACGGTGCAGCTGGAGTTAAACCGCTGCTCAGATCCAACTGTTGCAAATGTTTTTGCCTTTTTTTTTTCCCCCATCCCAAAGCAATTTCATTATAACTAAGGTCTTAAAGTGAAATGACTCTTCAGAGGAAGGAATTTCCACCGGGCACCTTGGGCACACAGGAGCAGCATTTGCACGCTCCCACCCCAGAGGCGTCAGCCACACGCCCAGCACCGAGGCAGTTTTACATTTCTCTTTGAATATTCCTACAAGTGCCACTCCTGAGCTGATTTAACACCACGGCTGTGGTGTCTAACAACCCTCCAGTGATTAATAACAGCCATTTGTTAAAAGCTAACAGCCCCAGTGTGACAGTAACAGATAAATTAGCAACATTAAAAATATGCTCAGGAAAACATTTATGTACTGGCTGAGCATAGTGTGGGATGGTAACACACATCAGTTGTGCCAAGAACAAGCCATTAATGGCCGGGCTGGATGTTTGGGCCGTTTTTGCCCTGCTCTCCCATAATCTTTCTGACATGGTTCATATTTAGTCTGATGAGCTGGGCCAGTTCCTCTGGACACGAACGTTTTTATGTGCTCGGGCAGGAATATTGCAAGCAGATGGTGGGAGGAGCAAGGAGAAGGTGGGACATTGTTCCCTCTCAGCTGCCTTTGTCACAGAGCAGCCAATGTGCCAAGTAATATCTGGGTATCAATTACAGGCTGTTTCCCAAATTACATCCCCAACTTCGGATGTCATGCAAAACATTTTAATAATGCCAATTAAAATTCTTCTGTTCAACAGGTCCCAGGATGCTCCTCCTGCCTCCCAGGAGGCGCAGCAGCACGTTCCTGTCCCCAGGGGTGGCCAGCAGCCCTGGAGGGGAGCCCCGGGTCGCAGCCTGCAGGAAAGCTGCTGAACTGAGGCTTTGCTGGGAGCCTGGAGCTGGGCGACATCCCCAGAGCAAAGGGACACATCTCCACTTGTTCCATGCGGAAATAATCCCCGGGCACCGGGGCACCCATCTTACAGCAGGCCACCAGCCCAGCTGCAAAGGCGGCGTTTGTCCTGACCAAACCCTGCGGGCTGTGCTGCTCCGTGCAGCTGCTGCGGCAGGAGGGTCCCTGTGTGAAACGCCACACTGCAGAAAGCTCCACAGGAGAAATCTCCCCGTTACCAGGACCGCCAGGACTTTGGTTCCCACCGCCGGCGTTCAGGAGCCGGCCACGGGGCAGAGCCAACAACAGCCTCATTGCACAAATGGTTCCCGGCAGGTGAGGGATGCTGGGGCCCGGTGCAAACAGAAATCACTGCGATATTCCTCAGCGAGTCCTGCAAGGCAGGCAGAAAACTGGAAATTTAGGACTCGGCAGTGGAAAAACTTGAGGCCGGCCCGGCCCCTGCCGGCAGCTGTGCACAGACGGGCCCCAGGCTCGGCTCCTGGAGGCGGGCGGAATCCCCCGGGCTCTGCAGAGGGCTGCCAGGGGAAATGGTCTGTGCGGCCCGTGCTGACAGACACCTGAGCGCATTGTTTTACTGAGCTCAGCCTCCCCTCGACAGGGATGCTCAGCACCTCCTCATCTTGTCCCGGGGAATGGACCAGTGTGATTAGAGCTGTTTCCTTACCCCAAACGCCGCTCCCAAGTTGTGTCTTGCTCTGAGGTGTTTGTTTAAACACTCCCATGTTCCATTTGGAAACGTTCTTTGTAAAACAAAACAAAACAAAACAAAAAACCCCCCAAAAAACCCAAAACCAAAACCAAAAACCAAAAATCCCTAAAGCTTTTCAACCAACCATAAGCTTCCCATTTTGCTGATAATTACTTCCTTAGTTAAAAACAAAAACAAAAACAAAAACAAAAAAAACCAAAAAAAAACCCCAAAAAAACCCCAACCAACGACTTTAGGGGAAAGTCTCGCTCCTCGCCCAGGGATGGGGCGGTGTCTGCAGCCTCCCCGGGTGCCTGTTTGCAGGGGCAGGGTTCAGGGTGGGCTGCACCAGCGCCGCCTGCTCCGGCGCCATCCCCGCCGAGCCCTCGGGCCGGGCGTCCCTCTGCTCCCCATCCGGAAAGTGCCAGCTCTGCCTCCCCCAGGGACCGACACCTCCCCGAGGACTCACCCAGGGAGCAGCTCTGGTGGCCGGGGACACAAAGGCTCCCCGGGGACTCCTGCCCTCGCTGTCCCCTGCTCTGGACAGCAGCTCGGCACCGGGACAGGCACCTTGCCCTGCACGACAGCTCGGCTGTGAGGGGTCATCGGGGGGTGACACAGGGCTGACACTGGGATGTGACACTGGGATGTGACACAGGGGTGTGACACTGGGCTGTGACACAGGGCTGTGACACTGGGCTGTGACACAGGGGTGTGACACAGGGCTGTGACACTGGGCTGTGACACTGGGCTGTGACACAGGGGTGTGACACAGGGGTGTGACACTGGGCTGTGACACAGGGCTGTGACACTGGGCTGTGACACTGGGCTGTGACACTGGGCTGTGACACAGGGGTGTGACACAGGGGTGTGACACAGGGGTGTGACACTGGGCTGTGACACAGGGCTGTGACACTGGGCTGTGACACTGGGCTGTGACACTGGGCTGTGACACAGGGCTGTGACACAGGGGTGTGACACAGGGGTGTGACACAGGGGTGTGACACAGGGGTGACACAAGGCTGTGACAGAAGGCTGTGACACAAGGCTGTGACACGAGGCTGTGACACAGGGGTGTGACACAGGGGTATGACACAGCGGTGTGACACTGGGCTGTGACACAGGGGTGTGACACAGGGGTGTGACACAGCAGTGTGACACTGGGCTGTGACACAGGGGTGTGACACAGGGGTGTGACACAGGGGTGTCACACTGGGCTGTGACACAGGGGTGTGACACAGGGGTGTGACACAGGGGTGACACAAGGCTGTGACAGAAGGCTGTGACACAAGGCTGTGACACATGGCCATGTCCCCAAACTCCCTCCTGGGTTCCCAGGTGTGACATCTGGGATGTGCTGGCCCACAGACCTGGGGCAGGGTGGGGCACTGCTTGCAGCCTTTTGGACACTCCCTGCTGCAAGCAGGAGAATCCAGGGGGAAAGGCTCTGCCGCGAGGCAGAGGAAGGCCAGCAGATGTAATTCCCTGAGCAGAGAGGGCAGAGCCATAGCCCAAACACCAGTGCCTGTGCTGTGGGGCTCTACAGCACGGTGGGACAGTTCTTCTCCCCAGTAACACCACTCCAGGTCTCCTTGAAACCAGCGATTCTGGGCCTGGGGCTTCTGCCCACACACAGCCCAGCAGGTCCGGGCTCTGCACAGTGCCAGCTTTGCCCTCTCCCACTGTCTCTGCCTCCCCTCCCCAGCGCTGGGCCGGGTCATTCAGCAGCTCTTTGTCCTCCGGACCCTCCAGCTGCTCCCACACCTCGCCCCAGCCCGGGCTCTGTGCCTGCAGCACAAATGTGTGGAGGTTTTTTGGTTGAGAGCACCCTCCTGGCAGTGCAGCCCTGCAGGAGCTGCCGGGAGCTCTGACACATCCCCCAAACCTGTCAGGGAGTCACTGGGGCACCCAGGGTGGGAGCAGGCCGTTTGTTTGCCCTGGCAGAGCTGTGGGAAGGGCAGCGGTGATCCAAAGGCTTTGGAGGGGGAGCAGCAGCAGACACGGAACCGGAACCCTCTCCAGAGGGGGTGGGCACGAGGAACGTGCTTGAGCTTGGAGCCTGGCTCTGCTCTGAAGGCAAGAGCTGTGCCTCGTTCCCAAACCAGCAGGGGCAGATGCAGCTCTGGATGCAGCTGCTCCATAAATAACCAGTTGCTGTTGCTGACCATGGATTGAGCTGCCCAGTGCTGGGAAGGGTCCCTGGAAGGCACCACAGTGCAGGTGAGACAGGCAGGGCCTCAGGTGAGAATCTCACCTGGCTCTTACTGCCTGCTCCTGCCCTGCCTTTGTTTTGTCTCTGCCCCACCATGCTGCTGCCCAAAAAAGAATTCCACATTTCTTTCATTCAAGCCAAACACCAAACTGGCCAGGAAAGCACGAAGCAAAGCAGATCAGACTGATCAATCACTGGGTTGGCTTTCACATTTCTTACAGGCTGCAAAAGCCTTAATAAATATCAACTGCAGGAGCTTTCTGACATTGCTGGAGGAGTTTCCCACGTTTCTGGTGGGGCAGAAGTGAACTGGATCCCAAGGCAGATGCCGGAGGAATGGAGAGGGCCATGGGGATCTGAGCCACAGCCAAGCATCTGAGCCACACCAACCACCCAGAGACTCGTGGTGTGCAGGAAGGAGACCAAAGGGAATAACTAAAAAGGCTGGAAAAAGGGAATTGCTTAGTGGCACTGGAGGACAATAAACCCCAAACTGTGTTCTTCAGACCCAAGTTAACTCTTCATTGCAAAGGAGATGGAGACAAAATTGTCCTGCCTTCAGGAGCAGTGTGTTAATCCAGAGCATGTCAGCAGCGAGTTCCCTGTGAACAGCCCATTCCAGCCCCTCTGGAAGCAGCTGAGCCCAACCCAGCCTCAAAGCACATCCCTATGTGTGACCTTAGAGTGGGTTTTAGGCCAGACAGTTCAGGCTGAAGCACACTGGCCAAAATACAAGGGACCTGTGAGGGCTTGCAGAGCTCAGGCACACCCCCGGGCAGGGGCTGTGCCCCCAAAGCTGGGCTGGGCGTGTATTCCCACTGCAACATTTCCACTGCAGCATTCCCACTGTAATATTCCCACTGTAACATTTCCACTGCAGCATTCCCACTGTAATATTCCCAGTGTAATATTCCCACTGCAGCATTCCCACTGCAGGACTCCCACTCTCCCTCCTCCTGCTGCAGACACAGCGGTGGACCGGGCTGAGCAGGGAGTGCTCGGGTGTCTCCTGGAGCGTTTTCGGCAGGAATCTGCCTCTCGGAGCGCTGCTGCTGGTGTTGCAGAGCCGCCCCCGGGCTGTGGAGGCTGCACGTTCCCATTTCCCCACCTGGGAATCGGTACAAGACGCTGATTCTGGCTTCCCTCAGACCACGACTCATTTGGGAGAGGCCAGCTGTCAGCACATTTCTTTTTCCTCCTGCTGCTCCCCTTGGCCTGGCGGGCTGGGCAGGGCTGGTATTCGGGCCCAGATGTGCCAGGGGATGATGCAGGAGCAGTGATTTTTTTCCCTGGGAACAGACGTGTTTCTCGTGTTTCTCGTTTCTCACCAGCTCGTCCCACTCCAGGTTGTTTGAGGGCTTGGGAGAGAAGAAAAGCCCTGATGGGAACAAAGGAGGGAAGAAATATTTGGGTGCAGCGGTGAGGAGATGATTTGGGTTTAACAAGGCCGATAACGATGCAGAAATGGAGCTGATGAAAGCTGCCGTCACTGCTGAGAAATCCCTGGGCTTCGCTGGGAACGGCTGGGGCAGCCAACCCGGCAGAGGCATTGCCCCCACAGCGCTCTGCAGGGATGGCCCTGGTCCTGCCAAAGGCTCCCTGTGCTGGACTGGGAGCCCGTGGCCACCCCACGGGGCCAGAGGAGCAGCCGCAGGGACGGGGACAGAAGGCGGGAGGCTCGGGAAGCTCTGGGATTCAGGTTGCCCAGTAATCCCACACTTTATAGAGAAGGTGATTCCTGTCCTGGGAGTGATGGATTGGCCAGAACAAAGGCAGAGAGGCAGCCCTGAGGAGCCCTCAGGGTCACATCACACCTCACTTGTGGTCCAGCAGTTCGGTCCAGCCACAGCCAGGCACAGCTCTGGTGGGCACAGTGCCACTCGTCCTGCCCCAGGAACTCATCATCAGGGGAGAATCACAGAATCGTGGAATGGCTGGGTTGGAAGGGACTTTAAAGATGATTTCATTCAAACCCCAGGCTGCTCAGAGGCATCCAAGGTCTTCCCGTGCCTCAGTTTCCCCTTTGGAAGGTGAGGACAGCAATCTCCTCTGGTTTCCAGCAGATCCCACCGAGCACTGGGGGATGTTCCTGGGGGTTTGTGCTTGGTGCAGTGCTGGCATGGGCTGGTCCCAACTGCAGGGAAGCAGCTTTGCTGTAATAACTGAAGCAAAGCCCTGTGACCAAGGACAGCTTTGACAGAGCTGCACAAGGTGTGTATCCTCTGGAGAAAGGAGTTGATGTCCATGGAATTTGGCCCTGCTGGGGCTGCAAGGGGAGCTCCCCTGATTCCCAACATGGTCCCAAGGCCATAACTCACCCACAGGTGCTCAGAACACAAGATTTTAATCAACAAAGTATTTTTTTTTCTTTGCCACATCATTTTACTCAAGTCCAGTTTAACATTCTGGACCAAAGGAATGGCAATGAGAAAAGCAAGGTTTCCTTTTTGAATTAGTGGTTCATAGCTCATTCACCAAAAACGATATTGAAATCCAGTAATTTTCATCATGAAACTGCAGGGAGGGAAGGGGAAAGGACTTGGGGGTGCAGCTCCTCAAGCATTTTACCCCAAAACTTCCTCTCACTTCCATGAGAATAAAAGAAACTATTGACCATTGGATGGCTCCCCTTCATAATCAATTCAGAACTGGGCTTTGAATATTCATTGGCTAGTTCTGTTCCCCACAGTGCTCTTGCTTGAGTGGAAATGCACAGAGAGGATTTCTGCTCTGGTTTGCAGACCCTTCCCAAGGCACGTTCTGAGCCCTTCAAACAGGAGGCAGCACTGGATGGAAAATCCTGCTCCAGGCGGCTCCCAGCCCAGGAGTGGGTGGCTGTAACCCATTCCTGGCCAAGGAGAAGGGAGGCCCCCTGTGGCTCTGATTCCCAGGCGCTCACCCAAACACCCCTTTCCATGGGCCCAGGCTGGAACACAGCCCCGGCAGGTTCTTTTTTTGTGGGGCAGGAAAAACCCATCAATTTTTTAACTCATACAAATGAGGAACAAGATCCTTGTATAAAATAAACAGACAACCCATTTTTCACCTGTAATTGTTTCTTTGCCACATTAATAAAAATATGGTGTGTATTATGGTTAATGAATATGTAAATGAGATATGATTAATAACTCATTTGGAGAGAAATGGGAAGATTCATTTACCTTCTGTAATTTCTCTGTTTGGTGCCCAGGCTGAGAGACTGCCACTGGATCCCTGGGCGTGCCCAGAGGGTGACAGGAGGTGACAGAGCCAGCCCTGTCTGAGCTCCTGGGCTGGCTGTGGTGTCCCCAGCCCAGGGACAGCAGGACCCAGGGGAGGGCAGAGGGAAAACTCGGGATTTCAGCTCCAAACCTCCCACCCAGCCTCTGCAAGTCCCCTGTTCTGCACTCCTTCGGCCCCAGTGCCAGCAGGGCCAGGAGTGTCCCCTGCTCTCCCCCGGGGCCCCACAGCCACCAAAGGCTCCCCCACATCACTGGGGACAAAGAGCTGGAGATTCTGGGGCTCCTCAGCCCAGGTGGGTTTGAGTGTCTGGGGCTTTACTCCATGCCCAGTATCGATGTCCCCAAACACTCTGGGCACGGTCTGGAGCTCAAGACGGGCAATATTCCTTCTGCTCCTTTGCTGTTTTGTCAGGAATTTTGTGTCAGGGACTCAGGTTTGTCCAAGGGAGCTATTTCAGGGGTGGGAGCTGGGAGGACACCGGGCACAGGGCGGGAAGCACAGGAGGGAAATGCACAGAGGGGATGGGAACCTTCTCCTGGGGCACGACTGAAGGATCCCAGAGACAGCAACACCGGGAGCTTGTGGGGACAGCCAGTCCCAGCAGCTCCATCCATGGGGAAGAGCTTCAGGAGAAGTCAGCTGCCGGGGATCCCTGCCCCGTGCCCCTGGCCAAGGGAGCCTGCGCCACAGGCACAGGAGGAAAGCGGGATTTTGTCCATCTCCTTCCAAGGGGGATTCCCTTGGAGGGGCAGAAGTTAATTCTGCTCAGTGAGTGGAGCTCTGGGCTGCAGCCCGGCTCAGCACAGTGCCCCAGCCCCTGGTCCTCGAGTGCTTTCCTTGCAGAGCCGCACTCTGACACACTCCCAGGGTTTTAACTGAGGGGTCCCCTGGGAATTCCTTGCACCCTGCAGGGTCAGGATCCCAGCAGACATCTCCGAATTCCTGGGTGAGCCCAGACAGGCAGAGCTGGCTGTGCCCTCCTCATCCAAATGGAAATTTGGCTGGAGATGTGTCACTGGAAATTACAA